>NC_054537.1:67216144-67403644 GCF_017654505.1 Polyodon spathula
GTGAGCTTGGCCATTACACAAAAGAGAATAAAAGTGAGATCAAGTGGCATGTTAGAAAACTGGACTCCACCTTCCTAACTTTCTGTTGTGGGGTTTACTGTCCCTTATCTTCCTCCAAATGTGAAAACTTAAGTGTGCCTCCTAAGGGCTACTGATTTTCTACAATCGCGGAATCAAGTACAGAATCGCGGAATTAGGAATTGGGAATTGAATTGGCATATTGGGAATGGAATTCTGCTTTGCAACCGCACCTTTAAAAAAATAAATAAATAATAAAATAAAATAAAATAAAATAAAATAAAATAAAATAAAATAAAAATAAAAAAAATAAAATAAAAATAAAATAAAATACTGCGCACAGTCTTTTATTCCTGTTATTCTTCTATAAAAAATAATAGACTGCTTTGAAAACTACACTACCCAGAAGCCCAGCGATGACGCTTGTATAAAATGCTTGTGTATGTTTATTTGGATCACTGGATAATGAGAAAACAGGTGGTTTATGGGTATTACTGTGATGGACTGCCTGTCTCTGCTGCGGCACTGCCTGTGTGCTGTGTGAGTCGAGTTGTTTAAAAAAGCAACTAGCTGTTTTGTGGGAGCTCTGTTCTGTGGAATAATTTTGGAATTGTGTATACAGAAAAGTACCTGGAAAAAAAAACAAAAAACAATCGTCAACCACCCCACCACCCCCCAATTAAAAAAAAAAAAACTGAACTGAATTACTACTCATATGGTAAAATGTGTAAGTCTTATTCAATATATGAACATTAAGTTATGTAATATTTATTATTGCTTAAATGTGCAGGCCCGCCTACTCCTAACTATTTTTTTCCCCAATATGGCCCCCTTAAATTTCAAAAACTAGTTGAAGAGAAATTACAGGAAAGGAGTAATTACTTAAATAAGAGTAAACTGTAAAATATTATTCACCGGTAGGTTATGGAATGTACTGATGAGAATGGCAATGAATGTGCATGCTGAGTGTGTGAATAAAGATAGATTGAGGGTAGCTTACAAACAGAGTGAGTTGTAAACAAGGAAAGAGAAGGGTTATTAACAGATAAAATGCAGTGATCATTTGTTCCTGTACTATGGCGTGTTGCCAAATAGATATTGCTTGTTAGGGGACACAAATGCACTGTAGATAGCAGCAACCTTTCAATCTTGCGTATCTGTAATTTCAGCTTTTGTAATGGACAGCTGACACTCAACAGGCCAAACAAAAGGCTCTCCAGTGGGCCGCTGTTTTCTCCGAACTTTTATTTGCCAGCAATCACTATGACGGTGATAGAGTCGCTTGGTTTATCACCACAGTCAGCTTGTTGTTGATAGTGGTGCAATATTAATGAAAGACATGGCAAAGCTGAAAAATGAAAACCACAATATGTATTGTTATAATACATTGTGGGAAAACAACAAGACTGGTGATGGCAAACAAGTCATAAAGTCAGAAAGTGGAAATAACAAATTACTGCATTGTATGCTTAACTCAGGAAAGCTACTAACGTACTGTATCTCCCAGTTTTACTATTAATTTGTATCATTCACTGGTGCTTTTGTATCAACAGTCCACTAAAATTGGGGGGTTTTGCAAGTACTGACAACATCTATATTTGTATTTATTACTTTTGAGTCTGCTAAGATTCAAAAATGGTTCCAAAAAAGTATTATACTGCTGCTAGATACTCTCACCCTTGTACTTGTTTTAAGTCAACCATTTATCTGGTATATTATATTAAACATCCCTTCTAAAAAATGCTTGCATTATCAATATACCTGGTTATGGTACAGTAATGCCATATTGAAATGGAACATAGAATTAAATAAATTACACTTTTTTGTATATTTATATACAGCATTCAATTTGTGACAGTAGAATACATCTTGAAAACAGATTTGTTTGCAATAGTAAGCAGTTACTATGCCACAGTATTATCCACATTACTGTAATGTAAACGGATTTCAGATTGTGAATGGAGTAATGCTGTCATTCCTTGCACCTCTCATAACATAACCGTGAAAAAAAAAAAAAAAAAAAAAAAAAAAAACTTTGTTTAGTACTTCTTATGTTTTAATTTTGACTATTTATAGTTCATATTGTTGTAAAATCTACAGTATGTCAAAGAGCAGTTCAAATGAAGATGGAGTGAAGCTTAATTTGATTTTGTATCTATTTTTGTTCATTGTGCTTCTGATGTTCCTTGAGAATAAATCTGATCCAAGTACAGAACCTTGTTTTGCATCCAACTGTCAGCACGCCATTTAGAGCATTACCCATAAAGCACATTGCTGGAGTTTAGTAAAAGCAGTTCATGATATCCTAGTGAGCATTTCAACCCAAAACTTGTGTGCTACAGTGTGTAATGGCTGAGCCACCCATAGACTATTGTTCAGTACATACCAACAACACACCCTTTTTTTTCTGAAAATAGCCTGGGAATGCCTGTAGGCCTCTACACTTTCTTGCAAGTGAATACGATCCTCAGTATAGGACCTAACTGATGCACTACTAACTTTGTGTAACTTTCAATACTCTAGAAAAATAAAAAGACAATGTTAAATCTTGTATAAATCAAAAAAAAATATTTTAAAAACAGCAGATTCAAAGAGAACCTTAATCACCCTGCCATTATTCAAATAGTAACCCAATTTGGATACAGAAGGCACCTATGAAAATGACATAATTTGCAGCTTCCAAGCTTTAACCAACCAATAGATCATGCCATATGGAAAGTATACTGCGTGACTTGAGTCATGTAACTTGATATATTTTAACAGTTCAAATAGGCCTGAATTAAATAAAACAATTACTGATGAACAGGTGCAGCCACACTAGTTTTGTAGAGACCACAGCAGCTTGTGCTAATGTCTTTGGATTGGGAGGGTGTGGGTTTGGTTAGAGGTTGGGTCGTTCTAAATACAAATAAAAACAGTGACACCTGTTCCGATGACTAGTAAAATGTACTGGACAAGAAATAATACTTTATACTGTCAAACCTATTTAGATCAACATAACACATAAAATTACGTCAACAGGGAAAACCTGTATAATATATTGGTTATTAGCTGTTGGAACATTACTAGTTTATATATGGAGTTTCATAAAATAAGAGGGACTTATATTTGTGTTTTGCTGTGTCTTTGTTTTTTTGGGCCAAGACAGGAAACACTGTTGCAATGTTGTATTTACACCTGAAGTATAATGGACTATAGTTGAATCTAAATCACTGAATTATCAAACCTGCAATGATCAAGGAAACAAATAAAATTCTTCCACAAGAAAAAGATGCTCCCTCGAATCAGAAATATCAATCTACAGTACTGACCTCTTAACCTCAGACTAAAGAATCACTGGCCCAGACTGTTGAGGGAGTTGCAAATCTATTCATCAAGGTGAGCATCTAAATCAGTTTCTCAACCTTTTCTAAATCACACCTCAGCTTAGCAATTTTGTGTCCTTGGAGACCCCCCCCCTACAATAGCGAGAATTATAAATCATACGTCAGAAATCAACCGATCCCAGTGAAGTATTTGCTACAATTCCAATTCCAGTACATCTTATCCTGCCTGTGTACAGACGCTATCCGGTACATATTAATTTGCAGCAGTATGTAAAATTTAACATTACGACCCAACAGCAAAATTAAATCAAAATGTTAACCGTGCACAGAACTGCTTAAAATGTAAAAGGCAACGATGTTTATCAAAAGATTCAGAAAAAAAAATCATATTATCCAAAACTGAAACCAGTATTCAGAACTGCAAGTGCTGCTCAATAAGGCTCTAATTTCACAGTGTACTTGCAAATGAAAATACACAAAAGCAAGATTAGAGATTAAAAATAATAATAATACATCACAGAGTATCTAAAAACATTTAATGGTTAACCGTTTCACATTTCTGTAGCTGGAATCGCTTTTGTTTATTTGTTGTTACATTATTTCTGTTGCCCTGGACACACTGTCCTGACACACAGCCACGTGCATGGACCGATTTGCACTTGCGAAAAAATAACGTAGAACGTGACGGATAATCAAATACATTTTAACACTGAAGAGATGGGCTTTGTATCAGAAAACTGGTGAAATCACGTGTAACGGGTAAGTGCATTAATTTGTTACGTTATATATCAGTGGCCCAAAAAGTAATTTAGGCACGGGCATAAATTGATCTTACTTGGCTGTTTGCGGTCATGCTGACTTAAATACTGCCTTCCCGTGACATATAGTGTGTGTGTGTGTGTGTATATATATATATATATATATATATATATATATATATATATATATATATATATATATATATATATATATATATAGAGAGAGAGAGAGAGAGAGAGAGAGAGAGAGAGAGAGAGAGAGAGAGAGAGAGAGAGAGAGAGAGAGACTTTGACTTTTAAGATCCTTTATTTAAATATTCCAAATAAAATCCATTAAAAACACAACAAAAGTTAAGATTCCTACTGCCTGAGCAAAATTTAAAAAATCCTAAAATATATCGTGTTCTCCTTAAAAACAGATTTTAAACAAAATAAAAGGATCATTAAAAAAATCAATATTAAACAGTGTTTTTTTCTTTGTTGAAAACAGATAAAAGCCAAAATAAAACACTGTAAAACAAAAATTAAATAAAATTAGAACAAAAACTGGAGCTCCCCCTCCTCACTCACAGCACACAAGGCGTCTCCCACACACCACCTCTCCTGAAAGTCCTCCAGGTTACTGACCAGTTTAAAATACTCAAACTCTACTCTGATCTGGCTGACCACGAGCACCCTGAACTGAACCACTAAACTGGTCAGTCCAGAACCAGAGAGTTGATTTTTCCTTGTCTTTAAAATAGCCAATTTTGCCTGTCCAATTAAAAAATTAATAAGAACACACCTATATCACTTACAGTTAAAAAATCTTGAATAAAAAACAAGTTATCAAAAATAGAGCGACCCGGTATACAATATGTTTGATCCATATGTATTACAGTTCCAATAACACTTTTTAATCTATTAGCGATTGTTTTGGATAAAATCTTTAAATCAGAACATAAAATTGACACAGGTCTCCAATTTTTAAGCTGGCATAGGTCTCCCTTCTTGGGCAGCAGTGTAACCACTGCCCTACGGCAGCTAAGAGGCAGTTCCTTGTGGCTGAGGCTCTCTCTCAGAACCTGGAGCAAATCCTCCCCCATTATATCCCAGAAATTATTATAAAATTCTGCTGGCAGTCCATCGATCCCGGGAACCTTTCCGCTGGAGAGCTGCTTGACAGCGGCGGTCATCTCCTGGTGGGTCAGCGGTGCGTCCAGCTGAATCTGCTCCTTCTCACTGAGGCTGGGTAACCCCTGGAGCAGCCGCTCAGTGTCCTCTATGTTGCACAGTTCTTTATTATAAAGTTCCTTGTAAAAACGCACCGCCTCTCTGCTGATTTCCTCCCGGGTGTGCAGTTCTTTCCCACCAGGAGTCCTGATACAACACAGCTGTCTACTGTCCGCTCTCTTCCTCTCCAGGTTGAAGAAGAAACTAGTGGGGGCATCCATGTCTCTCAACTCCATGAATCTGGAACGCACAATCGCCCCCTTCACTCTTTCCTTCAGCAAGCTCCCCAGCGCGATTTTCTGCTCTTTTAGGTTCTCCAGGGTCTGTTCTTTAAATTCTGAATTTAAACTTTCCTCTAGGAGGAGGATTTTGGACTCCAGTTCTCTCACGGCTGTGTTCAGTGACCTGGTTGCATTTATAGTATATTGTTGACAAAAACATTTGATTTGTATTTTGCCAATGTCCCACCACTGTCTTAAATCTTTATATTGTGCTTTTTCTTTTTTCCAAATTATCCAAAAAAGTTTGAATTGTTGCTTAAATTTTACATCTTGTAATAATTTTACATTGAAATGCCAGTAAGATGCTCTGTGGGGTTCTGATTGAATTATTACTGTAATTAATAGACAGTGGTGGTCAGAGAGACTACTGGGGATGATTCTTGCTTTGATAAATTTATTTAAATCGTTTTTAGAAGTATAAAACCGGTCTAGTCTTGCTCTATATACACAGTCTGTGTGATACTGAGACCAGGTGTATTGTCTTGAACTGGGGTGCAGGCATCTCCATATGTCAACCAGGTCACTGGACTCTAACAATGCAGCCAACTCTCTGGAGGACTGAGGGTGTGGTTCATCATTATTTCTATCAATATTAAAATTAACAGTACAATTAAAATCTCCTCCTACTACCACCACATCATTATTATTAATATTAAAAAGAGCTTGCTTTAATTTCTTAAAAAATAAAATTCGTTCCCCCCCTCTATTGGGGGCATAAATATTAATAAAAACATACACTGTACTGCCCAGCCTAGCTCTTACTTTTAAAATCCTCCCTTTCTCGATTTCATCCATATCTAGTAAAACTGCCCCCAGGCTGGGTTTAAAAAGCACGGCTACTCCTGCACTAGTACTAGCGCCGTGACTCATCACGCACAGCCCCTTCCACTCCGCTCGCCACGCCTCCTCATTCTCCTGATCCGAGTGCGTTTCCTGCAGAAACACCACCCCCGCCTGCTTCTGCTCTAAAAACCAGACTAGCTGCGCCCTCTTAAAAGACTGTCTGCAGCCATTTAGATTAAAAGAAATAAAAACGCACCTTTCCATCATAGCTAAAAAAACTAACACACTAAAACAAGTAATAAAAGAAGTTTCATAAAACACAGCCATTTTTAAACAAGAGATTTTGAACCACTTTTAAGATCCTTTTTAATTTTCTGAACAATTTTTTTTTAATCTATAACGTTTTGGCTGATCAAATTCTTCTATTGTGGCTTTCCTTGTTATAACGTGAGCGGAGTGGAGAAATAACCTTAGATCAGGGAAAAAACTCTCTATTTCTACTCCCCTTTTCCCTTTTGTTTCTATCATAAAATCATTTACCTGCTCAAGCGTGTATAACTTTCTTACTGACGGGTTAGCTATCAGGGATGTCTGAGATAAGCAAGGAGTCAGAGAGCTCCCCCTCCATCTCATCCGCGCTGTCCTCTCGCTCGCCCCCGAGAATCCGCTCCTCCGCAGCTCCCTCCGACTCCTCGACACCGGTCTCTGCCACAGCCGTCACTATTTCAGGCGGCTGAGATTCAGCTAGCGGAGAGTCTTGCACCGCGCCCGGCTCACCCTGCGCTGTGCTCTCTTCCTCCGCGTTGGGAGGGACTGACGCCCCGCCTGGAGGCCGCAGTCTCCCTGTCTGCACGGGTTCGGAGTTCTGCACTGGCTGCGCTCTGCCATCCTTCTGTTGAAATCGTGTCTTTTTCGCTACTACCTTGAATGATTCTTCACCATTCTCAGTAGTAGCGGTATTATCCTCCGAACCCGTCAGTGACAGGCTGCGGCTGGGTCTCTTTGTGCAAGGCCGTGGTGTTGGTGGTTCTGCTCCCCAACACCCCCGACTTCCTCCCCGCCAGCATCGCCCTGATCCTGCCCTGTCTCCGCTCTAGCCTCCTTTCTCGGGCAGGCTTTCCTCTGGTGTCCCTGTTCTCCACAGTAAAAACACCTCATCGTTTCGGAACTGACGAACACCACACAATTCATCCCTTCCACGTTAAAATTCCAGGCAACATTAATGACTTGACTAGGATCATTTAGTAAGACAAACGCCTGCCTTCTAAACGACATGACGTGCCTAACACTGTTATTTTTGCACCCCAGCGGGATTCCCTTAATCGGGGACACCAGTTTACCAAAACGAGCTAAATTCTTTTCTAATGGCTCATTTTTTAAAAACGGAGGCACATTAGAAATAATAACTTTCGTACGGGGTTACAAACACCCAAAAATTCAACAACTGTAAATCCTTCCTCTACCAGCTTAAATACCAATACAATCCAAAAAAATATTAAGCGCTTTATTCATTCTTGACGCCGACATAATATTCTCAAACCCCACCACCTCTCCTACTGCCAGCAGGCACTCCTCCACCGAAACCCCGGGGTCAGGCAGGCAACGGACCCTGTGTCGGGTGAGAGAGCGGGTGAGAGGATCTGACCTCCTAGTTCCAAAAGACACAAACCTTCCCACAACAAACTAAAGAGAGAGAGAGAGAGAGAGATAAAGATAAAGAGAGAGAGATTTCCCGGAGACCGCACCGGCGTTCCACCTCTCTGCAAGAGAGAGAGAGAGAGAGAGAGAGAGAGAGAGAGAGAGAGAGAGAGAGAGAGAGAGAGAGAGAGAGAGAGAGAGAGAGAGAGAGAGAGAGAGAGAGAGAGAGAGAGAGAGAAGAGAGAGAGAGAGAGAGAGAGAGAGAGAGAGAGACACACACACACACAGAGTGGCTCTCAAAGGTATTCACCCCGCTAGGACAGTTCCACATTTTATTGTTACAACATGAAATCAAAATGGATTTAATTAGTTTTTGCCACTGATCAACACAAAAATGTCCATAATGTCAAAGTGAAAAATAAAATCTACAAATTGTTCTAAATTAATTACAAATATAAAACAGAAAATAATAAATTGCATAAGTATTCACCCCCTTTGCTACGACACACCTAAATAAGCTCTGATGCAACCAATTGTCTTTAGAAGTCACATAACTAGTTGAATGGAGTCCACCTGTGTGCAATTAAGGTGTTTCACATGATTTCAGGTTAAATACACCTGTCTCTGGGAGGTCCCACAGTTGGTTAGTACATTTCCTAACAAAAACTACATCATGAAGACGAAGGAACATTCAAAGCAAATCTGGAATAAGGTTCTTCAAAAGCACCAATCAGGGATAGGATATGAGAACATTTCCAAGGCACTGAATATCCCCAAGAGCACAGTAAAGTCCTTTATTAAGAAATGGAGCGAATATGGCACAACTATGAATCTGTCTAGAACAGGCCGTCCTCAAAAACTGAGTAGCCGGGTGAGAAGGGCACTAGTCAGGGAGGCCACCAAGAGGCCTATGGAAACTAAAGGAATTACAGTCTTCCACAGCTGGGAGACACTGTGCATATGGCAACAATAGCACAAGTGCTTCACAAAACTGGCCTTTATGGGAGAGTGGCAAAAAGAAAGCCATTGTTGAAAAAAACTCACATCAAATATCGGCTAGAGTTTGCCAGAAGGTATGTGGGAGATTGTGAGACCATGTGGAAGAAGATTCTATGATCTGATGAGACCAAAATAGAGCTTTTTGGCCTCAACGCTAAGTGCTATGTTTGGAGCTAGCCTAACACCGCACATTATCCTGAGAACATCATCCCCACCGTGAAGCATGGTGGTGGCAGCATCATGCTATGGGGATGCTTCTCTGAGTGAGGGCCTGGAAAGCTTGTGAAGATAGAGGGCAAAATGGATGCAGCAAAGTACAGAGGAATCCTGGAGGAAAACCTGCTGAAGTCTGCAAGAGACCTGGGACTTGGGAGAAGATTCATCTTCCAGAAGGACAATGACCCTAAACATACAGCCAAAGCCACACTGGAGTGGCTTAAAAACAAAAAGGTCAATGTCCTGGAGTGGCCCAGTCAAAGCCCGGACCTCAATCCAATTGAGAATATGTGGAAATCATTGAAAATCGTTGTTCACCAAAGGTCCCCAATGAACTTGACAGAGCTTGAGCAATTTTGCAAAGAAGAATGGGCAAAATTTCAGTGTCCAGATGTGCAAAGCTGGTAGACTTATCCAAATAGACTCATGGCTATAATTGCTGCCAAAGGTGCCTTTACCAAATATTGACTCAAGGGGGTGAATACTTTTGCAATCAATTATTTTCTGTTTAGTATTTGTAATTAATTTAGAACAATTTCTACATTTTATTTTTCACTTTGACATTATGAACTTTTTTGTGTTGATCAGTGGCAAAAACTCCTAATTAAATCCATTTTGATTCCATGTTGTAACACAATAAAATGTGGAAAAGTCCAAGAGGGGTGAATACTTTTGAGAGCCACTGTATATGCTCTATAAAATATACAAATTCAAATCACAGAGAGTATACTATTTATAACACAAAAAATTATTATATTTTATATATATATATATATATATATATATATATATATATATATATTTTAAGCTTTTTAGTGGGAGTTATTCTTAGCTCACTCTGATAAGGCCAAGCTCAGGCAGTAGTAATTGTGTGTGGTGCACTTACTATTTAAATAATTTATATAAAATACACAATGCAAATATTTTTTAATAGCACGTTTACAAACATAACCATGAATAAACTAAAGTAAAAGAGGACAGACAGCATCTTGCTTTGTTTCAATTTGGCAAATTTGTTAATTGCTCATCTGCAGTACAATTATTCAGAGAAAGTGGATACGTAACTAAATGGACCATGTGCTTCCCTTGTCTGGTAAAATTAAAAAATATATAAAGAGAAAATTAAATTCTAAATACTGAAATGTATTATTTTTCTCAATAAGTCGCCGAAATTCAGTGCTTACTAACATATTTATCACCCCGCCTCTGTCAGATCTTTTACTTTCCCATTGGCTACTCATTCGTCTTCAATTTTCATGTAGAATACTGTGAACGGCCTCTGCTTGCTTATGGTTGAACAACTGCATAAAACTTGTCAGATATTTGACTCTCCTACTGGTTAAACTTATTGACATTACCTGCAACTGAAGCAGACACAGTTTATGTCCCACCCAGCTAACCTCTGTATCGCAGAGTACGTACAACCAAAGCATAAGAGAGCAGCACTATCAACAGACTGTTGTGACGCTTTTGTTGGAAAACATGTTTAAAGCTTTATTTATTTTCCCCACACTACGACCCGAAAGAAATGTGTTCAGGAACCATAATTTAACAACAGCACGATGGCCTGGCTTCGTGGGCATGAATTTGCCCACAGGCACCACTTTGAATACCAATGACATTAAATATATATATAAAATAAAAAACAGGGGTTGATTTTATTCTTCATACAATGCGACTGTCGTCTATCTGAACGTCGTATATGAGTGCTGACTATGTTAATTTACTGTTATACTGTATTACAACCTCTGATCTAGACTTTTCATTCAGCCTGTGAGTCATACCCACTGCTGGTATAAACAGGGAACAGATTTGTACCCGGAGCTTACCTCCAGAAATAACGCACTCTGATGCATTTTAAAATTGTCAATTCCAACGGTTTCATCTACTTTCGGTAGACACTCATTTGAATTTGGAGCAGCAGATAGTTTTTACAGGGCTTTAAAACTGACCAATCTGGTTTCTGTCAACCTTTTTAGTCAGAAACTGGATTTGCTACAGACTGATACTTGTATTGTATTGCTCTATTATACTTGTTTTGGTGATGTATTGTAATTTGTTGCATGCACTGCATTAATCTGTTGCATCAATTTCAACAAGTATAAAACAAAGCCATTGTCCCTTGCTCATTGTTTTCGTCTCTACATGAAATTAAATGGAATTCAAACAACTGAAATGTGTGCATTTCTTGACTCATTAAACTAAATAACTGAAACAAACACATATTTTAACTATCCAGCTACACTACATATCAGTCAGCCTACCTATTGTTGCGTCTGCTGTAAATTGCAATGTTTTTAATTACAAAAAGGTCAATGCTTCAGAGATATATCATACCATCTTGTGTTGAAAAGTCCTGATATTTACTTTATACAATTCATAATTTTGGTTTGGTCCCTCTTATGGTCATTTGTTCATAATACAAATAAAATGAAAGAATTGGCAATAAGTCTGCAAATTTATGTAATCTTTACACATTACCTAATTACATGTGAGTGCAGCTCTGAATTTGTGCTGTGTCTTCAACATGAAGCAGTTTTTGCTGGGCTTATGCTTGGAAATACTCAATGAAAAACTTAAAATAAGATTAAGCGTTTGACTTTTGTGTAGAGTGTGCTTTAATCTAAACGATTTACAATACAAACAATCCAATAAAGGTATACTTTTTAATTGTGACCCTACAAAATATAAACAGGAATGGGAACTTTCTCATGCTGTCGTGATAATGTTATGGCCCACAGCCTCTCCAGTGCAATTGACAAAGTAAAATGAATTCAGTCAATGCAGTTCTATGCCAATTAGACCTGGGTTACTGCTACTGTCCAAATGGAGGTCATAATTTATGAAGCGGAAAGGAAACTGGACAAACTAATCAGCACTGCAACATAAAGCTGTAACAAGTGCAGTCTTTCTGGACAACAAAATACAGACCGTAACACATTTTCTGCAACCCCAGACGATATACACAAAAATACCAGCTATTTAGATGCTGTTGTAGGGAACAGCCTGACAATTGACACTAAACAGTTTACCAGAGCAGGAAGCAGATGTACAGCTTGTGTCAGCATAGACACCAAGAATATATTTCAGTTAACCACCTTGAAACAGTTTCTGAAAATAAACACCCACTACAAATTGCAAATACATACATACACACATACATCAAAATAGGTTTCAGTTTACCAAGTGGCTAAAGGAAATCAGACGCGTTGCTACCTGTACTCCAATTCAATTTTAACTAGTGATGTGCCTGGCCAGTATGTCTTGAAAGATCCACAGGTAGAGGTACTTTACATAGCTAGATACTCACAATCAGACACAGCTGTTGCATATTTATCTCCAATAGGATTTCTTATTTATAAAGTAAGGTACATGTTTGTCTACACTGTTGACTTCCTAGCATTTGCCCCACCTCTTTCTGGTAACCGGTCTCCTCTAATAATATGTATTCAATTCCATCTTATTTAAAGTTTAAATTAGATTTTCCTGTGTTGTACAGATGCCTTATCTCAACATAATCACTTTAAATCTGAAGCATATAAAAGCATTTTAAGCATCAAGAGAAGCTTCATTAAATATGAAACAAGTCAAATTAGTGTTAGCATAACTACAGCATACAGTCTAAGGCTACTAATCTTCCAAATGTTAGCTGTCCTTTATCCCCTTTTTCTACTATAATGAAATTTCTCCAACACGAAATTGTAAATCATTTTTACAAAAATAAATAAATAAATAGTAAGAATAATAAATGTATTGTTTCTATGATCTCAAAAGGGGTGATACAGATTTTACTAAGCAAAGAAAATAAGGAGTGTATGTGAGAATTACGTGTAATAACATGCTTAAGTATTTAGAATCCCAAAGGGTGAGCCTCAACTACTTTTTTTTTTTTTTGCTGATGACAGTACTTCTAAAGAATGTCTTGTGCAAGATTTCTTAATTAAAACAGGTTCAACACCAGTGCTTTTGTAGTTAGATCAGGTATACTGTAAAAGTAGACGAATATTCTCCTTGATACAAAAAAATCTGACTGCAGTTAAATCCAACCCAGTTGCCCTCAATTATAAAAGATCATACGCAGTCCCAATGTCCCTTCTTATGGTAGGAAGCTCTTGAAATCCGGGTGTCTATTTTTGTCAATTACTCACTCAGATGGATGAATTGACACAAATCTTCCCCATCTGTTTAGGCTATGTTCATAATTGCATTCTAGGTATTTTAAAACACCTTTTAAACCGCAGTTTTCTGTTAGTGGTTTTAAAAAATACAGATAAACATTTACATGCAAAAAAAGAAAAAAAAATACAAAAACATACTCTGCTTATTTAGCAATTGAGACAGCGGGATTAAGGTAATAGTGAAAATACTGTAATTAATTTCCCAGCGATTGTTAAAATATCACAAGGTGAAGTAACTACAAACGTACACACACACACACACACACACACACACACACGGTGTTGTAATGTAAAGGAACGCTGCGCGCCAGACTGTTGCATAAATGGTTGAATAACACATTGACATTACAACGTATGATAGCACTAGGATATGTGTCATTTGTATTTTGTACTTAGTTGGGCCACAATATAAAGGTGCTGATGATTTTACACACAAATCTAACTGAACAAATAATAATGTTCTAAAGGACAACACAGTACTGTGTCTTATAATTGCATCAAGATAATTGCGCTTACGTCGTAGTATATTGAATGCCTACTCTAGGTACGGTATATCGAACGATTCACAAGGCAATACCGTACTTAACTGAATAATATAATGTACAGTACATCTGTTAATGAATGTGTTTCTTGTTTATATAATCCCCTCTCCCATCCCCTGGAGACTTCGGTCAGCATGATGTTCAATAATATGTAAGTGTAAAGGCCCCTGGAATGCCTGCAGCACCCCCAACTCACAGTGTCAAGTACAGTTATTTACACTGATTTGCCATCATGTTAATTAGAATGCAATTCGACTAGTTCTTCGTGAAACATTAAGTATCTTCTAAGTTTAGGATAAGACAACGCACACTTGTCTTGGCACTAGGCAAGCATCACCTGGGTTTACAATGATATACTGAGCAAAATGTATTTATTTATTTTTTATTATTAGTAGTATTATTATTATTATTAGACAGCTGTACGTTTACCCTATTGCTATTTTTCCATCATGTGCTCTTACCTGTGCTTTCTGCAGTAGAGTGAATCGTATATCATGCACAAAGGGGTTCCTGAATGGGGGAGCCAGCTCCTCCTTCCCATCTCCATCTACTGCTGAGCACCGTCTGCTGTTTCTCGCCAACCTCATCCTCTAAAGTGAGGACTCGATTTAATAATACAAAAGCTGGGGGCGAAATATCGCTCCTGTGTCCGCTTCGTAGCTCGTCTCCCTATGTGTTTTTTTTTTTGTTTTGTTTTTTTTAGAAGCTGCGTTTTTGCTTCTCAGACTGTCGTTTCAATGGTGTGGATAAATAAAGGGCAGGAGGGTGGGTCTTCTTTTTGGAGCTAGCGAATGCTTTTCTTGAACGCAATGATGACCCAAGCCAGATGCCTATGTCTTCCTCTTTGGCTGACTACAAACAGGATCCCCCTGCCTGGCTGTGACCGATAAACGCATGCGTTCTGAGTTCTAAGCGCTGACATCACTGTTCTCTGGAGGTGAGCAGCAGCAGCAGCAACACAGCTCTGCGTGATACTTCACTTGCACGAGGGCGCTTTACAACCAGTAAGCAAAGAAGGGGAGGGTGCGGGAGAGTGTCTTCTTCTCTGGCAGCATTAAAATGTTTTTTTTTAAAAAGCGGAACTGAAATATTAACGTAACACCAGTAAATTACAGTAAGTCAGTGTTATACAAAGAGCAGTATTGATTAACCAGAGCAGATAAAATAATGAATATTAGTAAAATGGTACAGAGAGTAATTTAAGGAGTATAAGTTAAGGATGGGACATGTCTGTTTTTGTATTGCGTTGGTGTTTAGATTAATACGTTGTTGCCCGTGTGTATTGTCATTGTTGTCACACACACACACTTTTTTTTCTCCCGAATACCATGATTTATTGTGTGATAAAAATAAAAATAAAATTTAAAAAACTGTTATACACTATAATACATAGTTTACAAAACATTAAAAAAAAAAAAAAAAAAAACAGGTAATACTGTTCTGTGCAATGGATCATACTGATAGATAGATCAATGCAAATTATTTTTTGTTGTTGTTGTTGTTGTTGTTGTTATATTATCGGAGTCTAGGAACATATGCACTGAGAGGAACCTACCCAATGACATTTGGTTTCTGTTTGGTGCAAAGCACGTGAGTAGAGCAGAGAGGAGCGAGGAGTGAAGCGGGACCATTTTGCTAGGAGCGTGGAGTGGCGCGTGAGCAAAGTGCCTGAGCGGAGAGTGAGCGCGAAAAGCTTGTGACACCGCTCCCGCTCCAAAAGATGCTTTGCAAAGGAAACATATTTGACACTACCTATATAAAGGGATGCTCGCTTAGCCTTTTAGAGTTTCAGCTGTGTTAAATTTAATTCCTCAAACATGTAAATGACAGATTGTGCGTAATATTAATTATGTAATTGCGTAGGCTAGGCAAAGCGTTAGTGCGCTGGTGTTGTAAGAGTGCAGTATGGGTAGAAGGAGAGAGAGACGGTAGCGAGTAGTGAATAAAAAAAAAAAAAAACTAGTTCATTAAGGACGTAGGTGACGCAGTTGTTCACAGTAGCGGTGAGAAAGAGCAACAGAAACGTGTCCTCTATCATTAATGTGAAATCGGTTGATGTTATTTTCTTTATTAACTTAGAGAAAATAGGGTTTAGATTGTTTTTTTGGTCTGGAAGAAAAGACGGGTTTGTTTTATTTTAATAAGTCAGTGTGTAGATAAAACAGGCTGCCACCATTCTAGGATCGTGGAAGTTAGCGTTGCAAACGTGAGGTTATTACCATAACCCTGGTTCCCTGAAAAGAATGACAACCATTACAGAACGGGAAGAGCCTCACTGACCGTCAATCACTAATCATATATAAAAAAAGCTGCCTTACCAGGGCCCTGCTATGAGGAGGAAGTCCTTCCCACCACCTGCTGAAGATGGTCGTCCTCACAGTAACATATCGCCATTTTCTCGAAATCGAAGGTCAGTTGGGGACATGATTTTGAAGGGTAATGGTTGTCATTCTTTTCAGGGAACCAGGGTTATGGTAATAACCTAACGTTGCCTTTCAAGTGGAATGACAACCATTACCGAATGGGAAGCAGTACCAAAGCTGTTGTGGCTCCAGATTACTGACAGTACAGCCTCACGGCGATAGCCTCAGCCCTCATGACGCCTAAGGGCATACCGCCTGCAAACCCTAGAGTGCAGATGTCTGACTACCTGTCCATGTAGCAGCATTGCAAAGCTCATCCAAAGTTGCGCCATAAAAGAGAGGCCACAAAGTCGCTTGGCCCCTGGTAGAATGGGCTGTAATGTCCCACGGCATGGGGGAGTCCATCTGTTCATACGCCAAGCATATGGGATCTGCCACCCAGTGCGCTAGACATTGTTTCGATAGGGCCTGACCTCTAGAGTGGGACCCATAGCAGACAAACAGCTGGTTGGACTGTCTCCTGGACGCTGTCCTATCCAGGTAACAGCGCAGAGCCTGGACCAGGCAAAGCGTGTGCTGTCTACGGTCTTCCTCTGACTTGTGCGGGGGAGGTCTGAAAGTTTCCAAAACCACTGGTTGGTTAATATGGAATGATGAGACCACCTTTGGCAAAAAGGCTGGGTTTGTTCTTAATGTTACCCACAAGTAATTTCCAGTGAAAGCGATACATGTTTCATCGATAGACAGCGCATGAAGCTCACTTACTCATCTGGCAGACGTAATGGCTAATAAAAACACCACTTTGAGGGAAACAGGACGCAGCTCTGCTGAAGCCATGGGCTCAAATGGGGGACCCGTAAGGACTCCTAGCACTAGTTCCAGATCCCACTTAGGAACCATGCTTTTCATCAGAGGACGGAGCCTCCGAGCCCCTTTAAGAAATTGCACTGCCAGGAAGTGTGCCCCAGGGGACATAGAGTCAGTTTTATCATGGCACGCTGATTTTGCTGCCAGGTAGACCTTCAGAGTGGATGCAAATTTTCCCGCATCAAACAGATGTTGTAAGAAGGTTAGGATTGTCTCAATAGGCAGGTCACCGGATCGTGACCCTCAGCAATGTACCAGTCTTGGAAAACTTTCCATTTATAAGAATACTGGGCTGTAGTGCTATGCACCCTAGAAGACTGTAGTGTCTCTACCACTGCATCTGGCAAACCTCGTCTGGATAGACAGCTCCGTTCAACGGCCAGACACTGAGTTGAAGCTGGGCTGGGTTTGGGTGCCATAATAGCCCTCCGCTTGACTCAGGAGGTCCTTGCGTAGTGGGAGCTGCCACGGTTGGCCCAACAACATGTTGGAGAGGAGAGCAAACCAGGGGCTCCCTGGCCATCTGGTTGCAACCAGCAAAACCTGGGCTGTCTCCACCCTGATCCTCTTTACTGTCAGGGGTAATAGCGGTAGCAGAGGGAACACATACAAGAGCCCCTGTGGCCGGGAGTGAACTAGTATATCTAATCCCAGCGGGCCCCCGTCTCTCCATCGAGAAGCATAGGGGGCAATAAGTGGACTCGGCTGTGGTGAAGAGGTCGACTTGTGCAGTACGAAACCTCTCCCAAACCTGTTTCACAGCCTGAGGTTGCAGTCTC
Source organism: Polyodon spathula (assembly GCF_017654505.1). Classification (NCBI taxonomy): domain Eukaryota; kingdom Metazoa; phylum Chordata; class Actinopteri; order Acipenseriformes; family Polyodontidae; genus Polyodon; species Polyodon spathula. The sequence continues at coordinate 67,234,105 of NC_054537.1, forward strand.
CACTCTGAGCTGTCTGGAGCTCCTCTGGACAGGAGGTCTGTTGCTCTGTTGTCCACACCGGGGAGGTGAACCGCCCTGATGGAACACAAGTTTCTGTGCGTACAGAATAAGAGCCTGTGCGATGCGTGGTGAAGGCCCGGCGAGCACAGGCCGCCTTGATGGTTTATGTAGACTACCACTGTCATGTTGTCCGTCCGGACCAGCACGTGTTTGTGCGCTAACTGCTGGTGAAAATGAGATAACTCCAGGGCTACTGCTTGCAGCTCTTGGGCATTTATATGCGCTTGTTGTCAATGTCCCTTCCACTGACCTCGTATTCCACTCCCATTCCAGACCGCTCCCCAGCCCAGGCTGGAGGTGTCCATAGTGAGAACTACCCTTCTGTGAGGGGATCCAAGGCGCAGATTACCTTGGCGGAGCCACCACTCCAGTGTCTACCGGCATTGTCTGGACACTCGCACCAGCCCGTATCAATCTTGGACCAGGTGCAACTTGAGCGTATTTACCCTGGCTTGAAGCGGGTGCATTTTCAGAAGCCCTAGGGGAAGGATTCTCTAGGCAGCTGCCATCATCCCCAACAACCTTTGAAATATTCTGACCTGTAGAAGTGCATCCTCTCTGAATTGGGAGAGTGTGACTGCCAACGACCGAATCCTGTCTTCCGACAGTGAGGCAAGCATTCTCACAGAGTTCAGTTTGATCCCCAGGAACACTGTGAACTGAGGTGGTACGAAGTTGCTGTTCTGTTGATGTATGGAGAGCCTTAACCTTGTCACATGATCTATGACCTGTCTGGTGTGCGCCTCGGCGCGTGCTTTGGAACGTGCGCAAACTAGCCAATCGTCCAGGTAGTCCCAGGGGTATGGGGGAGCTTCCTGGTCACAGTGGCGGGTGGGGTTCCAGAGGACCTTCGGGGAGGCCCCTGGACCACAGATCTCATTCTCCCCTGCCCCGAGGAGAGAGACTCTGCTGGGGAGAGGGCTGCCCTCCTGCACTTCATTCGTTCGTGGCTAAAACCAATTCCAAAATGTTTTTCCAATATTACAACAGCAAGAGAACATTCAAAGATAAGGTTAAATGTTTAAGAGATACAAATGGCAAAATCGTAGATGAAGAAAAAAAATAGCAAATATATTAAATAATTACTTTTCACAAGTTTTTACAAAGGAAGATACGGACAAAATGCCCCACATGTCATCCAGTTCCTATCCAGTTTTAAATAACTTTAGCATAACCGAGGCAGAAGGGTTAAAGGGACTAGGAGCTCTTAAAATAAAGAAATGCCTTGGGCCGGATGAGATCCTCCCAATAGTACTCAAAGAAATGAAAGAAGTTATTTACAAACCGCTAACCAAGATCATGCAGCAGTCTCTTGACACAGGGGTGGTACCGACAGAAAACTGCAAACGTAATACCGATCCACAAAAAGAGAAACAAAACTGAACCAGGTAACTATAGACCAGTAAGCCTGACTACTGTTATATGCAAACTTATGGAAACTATAATAAGATCCAAAATGGAAAATTACCTATATGGTAACAGGGTCCTGGGAGACAGTCAACATGGTTTTAGGAAAGGGAGATCGTGTCTAACTAACTTGCTTGATTTTTTTGAGGATGCAACATCGATAATGGATAATTGCAAAGCATATGACATGGTTTATTTAGATTTCCAGAAAGCTTTTGACAAAGTCCCGCACAAAAGATTAATTCTCAAACTGAACGCAGTTGGGATTCAAGGAAACACATGTACATGGATTAGGGCGTGGTTAACATGTAGAAAACAGAAAGTACTGATTAGAGGAAAAACCTCAGAATGGAGTGTGGTAACCAGTGGTGTACCACAGGGATCAGTATTAGGTCCTCTGCTATTCCTAATCTACATTAATGATTTAGATTCTGGTATAGTAAGCAAACTTGTTAAATTTGCAGGTGACACATAAATAGGAGGAGTGGCAAACACTGTTGCAGCAGCAAAGGTCATTCAAAATGATCTAGACAAGATTCAAAACTGGGCAGACACATGGCAAATGACATTTAATAGAGAAAAGTGTAAGGTACTGCACGCAGGAAATAAAAATGTACATTATAAATATCATATGGGAGATACTGAAATTGGAGAAGGAATCTGAAAAAGACCTAGGAGTTTTTGTTGACTCAGAAATGTCTTCATCTAGACAATGTGGAGAAGCTATAAAAAAAGGCTAACAAGATGCTCGGATACTTTGTGAAAAGTGTTGAATTTAAATCAAGGGAAGTAATGTTAAAACTATACAATGCACTAGTAAGACCTCATCTTGAATATTGTGTTCAGTTCTGGTCACCTCATTATAAAAAAGATATTGCTGCTCTAGAAAGAGTGCAAAGAAGAGCGACCAGAATTATTCCGGGCTTAAAAGGCATGTCATTTGCAGACAGGCTAAAAGAATTGAATCTGTTCAGTCTTGAACAAAGAAGACTACGCGACGATCTAATTCAAGCATTCAGAATTCTAAAAGGTATTGACAATGTCGACCCAAGGGACTTTTTTGACCTGAAAAAAGAAACAAGGACCAGGGGTCACAAATGGAGATTAGACAAAGGGGCATTCAGAACAGAAAATAGGAGGCACTTTTTTACACAGAGAATTGTGAGGGTCTGGAATCAACTCCCCAGTAATGTTGTTGAAGCTGACACCCTGGGATCCTTCAAGAAGCTGCTTGATGAGATTCTGGGATCAATAAGCTACTAACAACCAAACAAGCAAGATGGGCCGAATGGCTTCCTCTTGTTTGTAAACTTTTTTATGTTCTTATGTTTAGAGAACTTCTGACAGGGAGAGCAGTCCAACTCACCTGCCAACACCCTGGCTGCATGGTCTGGCCCTAGGCATCTGGTGCAGGAAGTGTGCTCATCCTGCCTGGGGAGTTTTGCCACAAACTGGTTGCACTAGTGGAACCCAGCGGAGGACCATGTAGAGCGCACTGACATGGCGCGGGGAGTCAGTGCCTGTGGAAGGGGTGTGGGTAATTCACTGACTAGGAGACAGACAGGTGTACTTGAAAACACCACACAGGTGCCCAGTTTTATTTGCAAACAGTTCTTGCTTTTTCTGGCAGAGGGCACTGTTGACTGTGGGCTGCCTATCAACGATGATAGACAGCACCACGGAAATACCACAGCTGGTACGTGAACAGCAAGTGCACTCACAGGTGCTCAAAGAAATAATAATGAAAACAGAAGGCGAAAAGAACAATGGAAAATAAAACAGTAATAAAACTACAAATAAAAGGTGCTGCACTCGGCAGCGTTATCCCAGTCGTCGCTACCCGCACGACCCGGATCACCGTCCTACTCTGTAGGCTAACTAGCCTGTTCTTTCACAATATGCTGGGGTCTGCCCAAGGGTTCCCCGCTCTCTCTGTCTCGCTATGAAACTCTTTGTTTCGCCTGATTCCCGGTCCTGGATCAGAGCTTCCACACTCTCGTTGCATCTAAGTGGGCAGACCTGAGGAAACAGCAGAGCATTTTTTTAGCAATCTGCCAAGACTCACCTCTCAGCCATTCAGAGAGGGGGAAAGTCCACACACCCACTTTCCCACCTCCCCGTGTCACTGCCATGACTCACAGGCGGTTGTTGGACGACTGTCGCCCTCTTCCTGCAGCCCGTGAACACGCCAGCATAGTCAGCACAGATCTCTCCCTGTTACAGTGCCGAACAAACGTGTCGGTGCCGAGCTGCCTGCGTTGGTAATCGGAGGCGAGTAAAAAGAGCGCGGATGGTGCCGGGCTGTCAATCGGTGCCGAGTGTATCGGCGTCGGCTCCAAGGAAGAGCATGCTGGGGTATGTGTCGAGGAGGGTCTTCAAGCCGATGCCGAGTTAAGTCGGCTTTGGGGTCGGCGCTGAGGAGGTCGATGACGGGCTGATATAACAGAGTCAATCAGCATCGGCATCGAGGAGATGCGCGGCAGCGCTAGGAGAGCCCGAGGCTTGAGAGGGGCGCGTAGGCCCTAGCTGGAAGGTAGCTGAGGTCAAGTCAATCGGCATAGAGGACGCGCCGTGAGCCCGCGGGGTCACCCTACAGCACCACAATAGCTATATCAACGGTAATGTAACTACACAAGGCAGTAAAAGAGAACAATAGCTAATCACCAATCTCAAATAGAGGGGTCGAAACCAGCTCTAATCAGTAGAAACTACGGACACAAGACTAAGGCAGTGAGCAATCTCAAAACACTCAAATATATGTAGTTTACCGTGTGTATCAATTTGTAGGTCGAAGCCATACAAATCAGCCAATTTTCGGAACAAAAAAAGCACAAGGCAATCTGTGACCTGTCTCAGTGGAGTGAGAGAGAAAATGGCGATATGCTACTGTGAGGACTACCCTCTTCAGCAAGAGGTGGGAGGGACTTCCTCCTCACAGCAGGGCCCTGATAGGGCAGCTTTTATAGATGCTCAGTGATTGACAGTCAGAGAGGCTCTTCCCATTCGGTAATGGTTGTCATTCCACTTGAAAGGGAACTCAGGTATCTCTGTGCCGAGGAAGGCTATATAGAATTAGTTCAGTTTGGCTTGATTAGTAGGGATCCAAAACGAGAGTGAGAGTAATGCAAGAAGATAAGAGGAACAAATAAAATAAAACCGAGTATCAGTCTGTGTTATGATTGAGCCGTGAGTGGGGGAGTTCTGTGCCATGCAAGACGGAGGAGAGAAACTTGGTGCGTGTTAACGAAGAGACAATTCATGTTGTGAGTAGGACTGAGGATCTACCACACCAGAGACATTCCAGGATAACTGTAATCTGTACCAGAGACATTCCAGGACAACCATAACATGTATCAAGACACGTAACTTTGAGAGTGTTCATGTTTTAAATGGTTTGAAGTTGTAAACATTGCAGTGCGTTATTGAAAGAAAGATGTAGAACTGGTTTAGTTTATTAGTACAGATAATAGCATAATTATCTGCATTTAATCTGTTTTCATTGTTAAATACAAGACATTTTGTTTTATTGTTTATAAACAAGTCCAAATATAGCATCTCTTGTGTAAATAAATGAGTTAAGCTACAATTTCGGAGTAGGGACACCTCCTGGGGTCTTGAAGTGGAAGGCAGGAAGATCTACCTTGCTGTATTTCAGAGCCCTTCTAATCCAGTCTGTGATCTAACAAATCTAAATAACAACTATTTAGCTATCCTACATACTATTTGCGCGTAATAGCTGGTAGATACATTAACTATTTTAGTTTTGTGGTGGTTGGAGTAGTAATTGTTTACAGCCTAAGCCCTGAACAGAACCTTCATATACCTGCGGAGGTATAGAGGGAGATAGGGGGTGAAAGTAGCATTGAGAGCAGGGACCCAGATACTTTTGCTGCTCGCCATAGCCAGATTTGTAGTAGTTGCAGCATATTGCATACGTTCCATCTGTACAAATGTGGTGACATTATATTTCCGTTATACATATAAGATATGATCCATAAACAATGCAGCTTTTGCGATGCTCTGACAATATTGTGCAATTTATGAAATTACCCTGTATAATTAAAGTTGACAAAATAATCAAAATAATAAACAATTTGTTAGCCATTGTATGCTTGTATATGAACCATGTTAATTTCAATTTGCAAATTTCGCAAAGCTTGTACAATTTACAAAAATCTTTAACCACATGGTATGTGCAAACAGGTCAGTGTATGTTATTATCCCAACCCAAAATACAACCCCATCTGCTTGAGGTTAAATTACTTTTTTAGATAGCTGAAATCTTGTTGTGTTCGGCTTGGTTGTCTTGCGAATAATCCCATCAAGGTGCAGAAGATTCACTTTACCCAAAGCGTTTTTATCACTTCATGTAAAAGTGAGATTGAATTGTTCTCCAGGGAAATAAATATAATAAAAAAATTTTTTTTTAAAAACCCTGTTGTTGTAATAAATTTGTAACGCTAGGTCAAACGGACATAAGCCCTAGAACTATCGGGATTGGTTTCGGGACTTTCAGGTGAACTGGGATTATGGGGAGGTTTGTAAATAGTTGATTATTATGTTTTTTATGTGCAACTTTTTATGGGTGCAACTTATAACCTGTTCTGCTGTGAATGTTTGATGGGCTGATGTCAGAGCGTGACGCCGTCCCTGACAGAAGCCAGCAAATGAGATATGAGAATTTGAAACTGCGTGCTGATTGGTCCCGTGATCTTGCAGGCAGCCCCACTATCTGAGAGAGAGAGTTGAGCTGAGTAAGCTGCAGCATCGGAGAGAGACAGAGAGCATAGAGTGTCTGGTATCGTGAGTGTGGGCTGTCTACACGCCTATCCAGAGAGAGAGTGACCTTCCGACCCGACAGAGAGAGTGTGCAGCACGCCAATCCCGCACTGTGTGAATGCGAGAGCTAGTATCCATTTTCCCAAGAACTAGAAATCCTGTCCTAAAAGAGCTGAAAATAAATGTTGGTTCTAACCACCTTCAACTTGAAATATGCCTACAGTGTCTTTCATTCTACTCCCACTGGGAACCCATACGCACGACTCTTACAATATTTTGTAGACATTTTTTTTTTTCTAAGTGTGAACGTGTCAATTATAGTTATCAAGTGTATTTTTGACAGAAATTATTGTTTTAGTAATCAATTTTACTAAAAACATAATAGTACTCACTGGAACAAATATCAGGGAGTACATAATAGTACTTCCTGATATTTGTATCCGGTTCGTCGGTACCAAAGCAGGAACTGGGTACCCGATTTCAAAGGAAATGGTTCATATATCTGTACAATTTAAAGAGCACATAGCTTCAAGTTACATTTTCTTTGTTAAATTGAGATTACACACACACACACACACACATACACATATATATATACACACATACACTGTCTACTTACATTTTTATGATTTTTGCAATCAGTGGACCTTATTGCAATCACCCAAATATTACAGCTGCTGCTGCTTGACACAACAAAGCTCAAGGTGTTGCCAAGCAGGCACCCTCAGGCAATGGCGAACTGCCCTCCCCGGGTGATGGCGAACTGGCCTCCCGGGCGATGGTAAACTGGCATCCTCAGGCGATGGCATTGGCAGCCCTAGGCATTGCAGGCTTTGCAAGACTGGACAGGAGTTGACCCTTGGGAAGTGACGGCAGGAGCTGACACAGGAGGCAGCTTCAGCTCTTCTGGCAGTGCAGGTGGGAGCAACAGGTAGTCTCCCTCTTTCGGTGGACGTGGGAGCAACAGGTGGGTTCCCTCTGGTAGTGGAGGTAGGAGCAGCTCTTCTCCCTCTGGTGGTGGAGGTGGGAGCAGCGGGTCTCCTCCTGGTGGTGAAGGTGGCAGCAGTAGGTGATTTCCATCTAGCGGTGAATGTGGGAGCTGTGATTAGTCGTGTCCCCCCCCAGTAGTGAAGGCGGGAGCTGCATGTAGTCTCTCCCCATTAGTGGAGGCGCTGGGGATGGGTGTGGCTCTCCTGTGGGCCCTCCCGATGGGACTGACAAACATCCCCTTTCGACACAGGCTTAGTAGCCCTAGGCAATGCAGGCTCAGCAGCTCCAGGTGTTGCAGGCTCGGCAACTGTAGACAATGCAGGCTCTATATATCAATAAAAGCAAATCACTTTGATTCTGATGAGGGAAGAAGCAACAGCACCTTATCTCCTGGTCGAAGGTTCCTTTGCATTTTTATTACAATTTCGTTGCTGTTTTTGCTGTGACATTTTGAGATTTTCATGAGCCAATCGATGACTAATTCTAAGCGATCTCTTAGTTGCAGTACATGTTTGGCTACATTATTGGATTTATTTGACTGTTCTTCCCAACCTTAAATTATTAGATCCAGGATGCCTCTGGTTTGCCGGCCATATAATAACTTTGACGAGGAGAACCCGTCAAGGCACCTCCCGTAGTGAGTAGGTAAGCAATTTGGCCCAATTTCATTTTTCCTGATCTACAAAACAACAGCATTTTTTTAAATATCTGATTGAACCTTTCAACCAGCCCATCCATCTGAGGATGATAAACTGAGGTCCGAATTGATAGAATTTGTAATATTTTACATAATTGTTAAATGCAATTGAACATAAAGATTGGTGCCCTAGTCAGTGAGAATTTCATTAGGAATTCCTACTTGAGAGAACAGTTTCAGCAATTCATTAGCTACAGTAGTTGCATTTATAGATCACAAAGGAACATCTGGTAGCTTAGTCCACTACCATGAGAATGTACCAATATCTGAACTCAGTTCCCTCCAGAGGGCCCACTATGTCTACACCAATCCTTTCGAATGGAACAGTCACAATTGGCAATGGAACCAGAGGGGCAGGGCGAAACCGAACTCGGGGCTACAAATTGGCAACCAGGACAGTCTTTGATGTATTTCTGCACCTGAAGAGGGAGGTCATGAGCTAGTCTATTAACCTCCATTCAAGAAGGCTTGGGTTACTCTATATATTAAGTGCCCAGACACAGCAAGTACGGAAAAGTCAGAGGCTGGTTGTGATTACTCGACTCCCCCTTCAACACACATAACCTGAGCCCGGACAAGCTGTAAATTAGAATCGTTCTGTTACACAAGTCTTATATCAATAGCCCGGTCCCATTGACTAGGTATCTCGAGGGGGGTACCCACACTTACATTACCTTCCATCTCAACAACCTCGCCTCACAGGCTACATTGAAACCCAATGCTGTTCCCTTTTCTCTTGCTAGGTTGGCTTAGATTTATGTCACACTCCTCCTCCTGTCTCCTTTTTGTTCCCTCAAGTTTTCCACCCTTTGCTCTCTTTTTCTTTTCTTTCTGCAGATTCAAGGGTTAAACAGGTCAGACAAGATTTTCGACAATAGTTTCCTTCAGCTGCTTAACCTATACCCGTGTAGTGACCAGGCCCACTTTCTATCTTAACAATGTATCAAAGAAAGGTTCTTTTGTTTACATGCAAAACCAGCCAGAAGTAAGGCAGAGTGTGCCCTTTTGTACAAAGAGCTCCAACCCTGTAGTAAGTGAAACACCAATCTAACTACTCCAGGTGTTTATAATTTTCAGCTGACTAGCGTGACCGAGTCCTGTATACATGCCCTGCCCCCTTCCCCAAGATGGCGTCCCCCATAAATGTGACTGACGTCACGGTTACATGATCCTGGAGAAGGAAACCTGAAGCTGACTCAGTGCCCTGTTTTGGTCAGGAGGTCGGATTACTGACCGGACCATCCTTAAAGGAGAACTGTACTTAAAATAACAAGGCTCTCTAACTGCTCTGTATGCATAACAAATGCAAGGCCATTATTTCAATTTTTTTGTCAGCTTTCTGGGTCAGCTGGAAATGCAGGCCGCAAAGCATTCAGGTGCAAAAATAACAAAAGGAAAAACAGTAACAAAAAGTATTTTTGTGTGCCTAAGCCTTTAAACCAACAAAGGGCTGCCATAACAAAACGATGACTACATAATATAGGAACGGTACATGCGCTCAACAGAATATTATGTGTGACTATAGAGTGAGTCAACGACAGGACGGCACACAAAGCGCGACGGAAGAGAGCTCCAATACACTCAATGTTAATTCGTTTTAATACGATATACTGCTCAAGGGGAGGCTGAAAATGCTTCAAAAGCTTTAGTTAACATGTTTTCTATTGAAATAGTTATAGATTAATATTCATGACAGTTCCCCTTTAACCCATCACAGTAGCATATCTGCCGAATTTAAACCTCAGGACCAAGCATTCTTCAATGGGATGCTCCCCCAGGACCATAAGTTTTTTGGCTCTAGTTGACTCTTACAGTAGCATCTTGGAAATTGTGTCCTTTTTTTCAGAACACTGGGGAACATTATAAAGTCCTTCAGAAACCATACATTTTTTAAAGTATTTTTTATTATGTATTCTGCTTAGAGATGCATGTATAAAAATGTGTTATTCTATGACCCGAGGGACTTTACAATACTTTCTGAAAGTTTTCTTGAAAAATATTGATGTTTGGGCAAATTACAAGACATTGTTTCACCTGAGTGATTGCAAGGGCATAATACACATTTATTCTCAGGGTCTTTGTAAGCAATAATAGACACTACTCTCGATTTATTTTCTCAAAATAAATATTTATAAATAAAATAAGTTATTCATTCTATTATTATCAGTAATAAGGAAAAAAATGCTGTAAAAACATATATATTAAAACATGAAACAGAATAAATGTTCTAATTATGTTAAATACATCTGATTTAAAGTGTTTCCTCTTTTTCTATTAGCGCTAAACAAGTTCATGTGATGTTTTGTTTCTGCTTTTGTCCTGCCAGCTGCTGTAAACTGGCAACAGTTGCTATGTGCTGTACCATTATTTGCTCTTGCGCAGAGTTTCAAGGCGGACATTAATTCATTTTTGATTGATAGTTCATCGTTGTCCGGTGATTATATTGACATCACAGGATTATATTGTATTTATTATTTCTGTAATAATATAATATTATTGAGATGATCAAGAGGGTAAGGAAAATATTGGATATGTTTGCCACAGCAGGTGGAAAACAGAAGAAATTAAATGACAGCGAGTCACCAAGTAGAGATTCACTTTCGGAAGAAACTATAAATATTTCTTATGCCCAGGTAAAATTATGTATAAATCTATGCTCTAAAGAAAAGATTTAGGCTCATGTGTAGATGAGCTTTAAGGCAGTAATCTGGCGAGCTCTCTTCGTAAGCTAGAACCGCGAAAGAAAGCCCCTTTAAAAATTAAAAACAGTTATGTAATTGTGTTCCAAATATGCTTATGTTCTGTTTTATGTTTCTGCTGTGCGTTTTCAGATTTAAATTTATTTTGACCCTATTTCGATTTTAGATTCTTGTAGTTCAATGCTGACACAACTTTGCCCCACCCAGAATTTTTCTAAAATGACACCCCTGCCCATCCTCAATTTGAGGAAAAAATAAAACATCAAATAATAAAGATTCATTTCCAAAGATACAACCTCAATTACGCATATGAGCCATTTATACAAAGGAATAACACATCAATGAAAAGTAGGCAGTCTAAGCTTTCTGACTGTGTAGGCCCTTGAATGTAGGTCATACAGAGAAATGAAAAATAATAATTTATATCCTTTACTTTGAGATTTCTAAACCTAAGCCAATCAGGCCCAAAGTAAGATTTACAATAAGTGTAATGTATCGTCATTTAGACCAAGATCCTATCATGGATGACATTTTAGATATGTGGGTGGAAATATGATCTGAGCTTGGAAAATTTGTCAGCGCATCATTTTACAACGGTGCAAGTTGTAAAATGCAAGTCAACATTGTTATAATAATAGAAAACACTAGTGGAGGCTTTGAGTAAGTTATTGATGCTCATAATGCATCCGAGTAGAAAAATGCAACATGTCTAAGACTTTTGCACAGCAGTGTAGTATGTCTGGAAATAGATGCCTGACTTAACCCAGGACCCATATCCACTAATCTTTGAAAGGAACCTGTTGGAGATAAATGCAGTGAATTTGTAACTTTCATTAATACAGGGACAGCCTTGTTTCTAGCAGTTTGACATTTTAGTTCATGTTCTAGTTCATCACAAAGGTGAATGTGCTTGATACCTGTAACAAAGAACATCATCAGGGTTATACAGAGAAAGTCGCAGATCAAATCTGCTGAATCTCCTCACTCTTCTGAGAGGATTATTTTCCAAGATATCTCCCTCCTCTTGATGTACCGCCCACACAAGCACACGAAGCCTGGCATTTTCTCAACTTCTCAACTGCAATGAATGCTCACAAACATGATTTAAATGTTTTACAATAATGCAATTTCATGTATGTGTTGCAAATAACAAAACATTTAAATAATGTAATTATTGGACAATGAAACATAGACTTTTTGTATTATTACTATTTGCTTAAATACATGTTCCTAAATGCAGAAATTATGATAGGAAATGATACGGTTAAGACACATCTCATTCTCTGTCTAGTCTGAGGCACGTGCTAATTATGATGCCGGTAAGGGTCAACTAATGGCACAATACAGATTTATGAATCAGATGAATCGAATGTTAATGAGAAAATTGGTCTCTAAAGGCATGCTATTCTAACATTGAGATGAGTGATTGTTTTTTTTTTGTTTGTTTGTTTTTTCTCTCCCAATTTGAAAATGTCCAGTTATTATTTAGGCTCGGCTCACCGCTACCACCCCTGCGCTGACTCAGGAGCGGCGAAGTTGAAGCGCGTGCCGTCAGCCGACCGCTTCTTTACACACTGCGGATTCACCATGCAGCCGCCCAGGAGCTACAGCGTAGGAGGACAATGCAGCTCCTGGGCAAGCACATATGCATCAGAAAAAGACAGAGACAGATGCCCCTTGTGGCAGTGCTACAGCCGCTGCAGCCACACACAGGAAAAAGTGCCAGGTTGTGAAATGCAACGACAACAAAACTTTGGATGTCTGTGCGGGTTGTGGAAGGGCAGTGTGGGTAAATGCTCAAGAAAAGTGGAATAGCGTACCTTGTGTGTGGATGGTACAGGTTAGAAAGCTGCCAGGTATATAGGCTAAATAAATATGTAAATAGTTTATTATATTATAGCTCTTTATGTTTTGAAGTAGTGCATTATATACTATTTTCGAAATAGTATATAATAATTTACAAATACAATGTTTATACAATTTTGTATGTTCAGAGACCCATTACAAAAAAGTTACTAGTGAAATGTTTGTTTATGTTTTATTTAAGTTTTTCTTGTTTTGTACTGCTCCTTTTGAAAAAAAAAAAAAAAAAAAAAAAAAAAAAAAGTTTTGTTTTCCATTTAAATATGGTGGTTCTGTTTGCAAATGTTTGATCTGATGTTCATAAATAAAACTTTTGAGTTTTATACAATCGTTTGTCTTTCATTATCATATTACAGCTGTAAAAAGGCTACTTGTTAAAATGACTGGTTTTGGCACTTCTAGTGTTAAGGCTTTGCACATTCATATATGTTACTGAAAAGCAGGCCTAAAATTGGCGAATTGCTTTTTATTTTTTTTTAAACTTTTTTTTTAATGGAACGATGCTGCACGTGAGTCTTGAAAGAGCGATGGCCATTCATGGCCCTGTAAGTCATTTAGGAACTAAACATATTTCTTAAGAGAATTTTACAAAATACACACATATACATATATATATATATATATCACTATATATATATAGATATATCACTTCCTAATATGGAATTTTTCCTTGTTCCTTGGAACAAAAGGTGAAAGGAGATCAAAAACTAACTGGAAGGTAAACAAAGAAATTAAATAATATAATGTGCTTGAGGTTAAAACTAAATATGGGATAATTGATTAACTGCTAAATGATAATGGTGTGATAAATAAATGAGAGTTAAAATAATTAAATATGGTTTAAAGTAAATAGGTCTTATTTAGTCGAGACCATACAGGGGTAAAGACAGCTAAAGACGTACACTTCTGTAGCTATGTATATTGTTAGGTGCAGAATAAACAGTGGTGGCTAAGATCCACAATTCTGCAGTTTTTATATTCATCGCTTAGTTACTAAACAGGAAGAAAAGGCAATTGTGACAAATTAAGCTTAATTATGAATGCACTGCAGCTTGAATATTATGTGAAAGAAACAACCTGACTGTTAACCCTCTAGATTTTTTATTTATTTAATATTTTTATAATTAAAGTTGTATGATGTAGAAATAATTATCATTCAATACTGATCCACTGCCATCTTGGCTAGCAGAGCATTTGCCTTTCTACTTACCTTTCAAGTGTGTGGGAGTGAGTGATGTAAACAAATTAGTCATGTAATAAAAAAAAGGCGACCCTAAATCTGCATATACATGTAAAGGCCACCCCTGGTCCTGGATTGGTGGCCTAAATCTGGGTCGGCCCTGGGCTGCCTCTTCTTTTTTGGATTGTTCATAGTTATGTTGTTGAGGCAGAATCAGTTGGATCCTTTAATACCCAACCTGACAGTTTTCTGATCAATCAGATACTAGGGGCATTTTCTTTTGTTCTTACTTTCAAACACCATAAAAAGGTAAGGTACTGTAAAAGTAATTAAAAAAAAAAAAAAAAGTCCCCCAATAGATAGTTACAGGATTACAATACAAATGCAAGGACATGTTTTTCTCATTTAGAAATAAATATGCAACAGCTTAATTCATGTATCCATGAACAAAAAATAGAACATGCTGTTCGTGGCCCCATTGTCTCACAATATATCATTCTGATATCTCTAGCACTGAAGGATGTGGTGTCCTACTGTATATTATCAGTTGGTGTCTGTGTACTTTTGCTTTTGGCATATTCTTCTGCTGATATTGCATTTCCAAACAGCTGACTCTTACTTATTTCTTAGAACATGGTTTAAGGGCTATGGTTTCTTGGTTCTGCTTGATTATTGTTTTGAAAAGTTACCCTGACTGAACGGCTCTAAAAGGGATACTTATCACCTACATTTTCCTACATGTTTATAATCCTATTAAGTGTGTTCTGTACGACTCTACTGAACATTGTAAGCCATGCTTACTAATTATTCCAGCATAAATGATTGCTCATGACTTACTGTGAAGAAGTAGAATGAAGAAGCATATTAGCGTTGTGCTGTGCATTGTAGCCCTTAGGTGAAGCACTGTGCACCAAAGCCTAGATAAAATTAAATAGGGGTGTCAGAACCAACCAAGACTTAGCTTTGCTGTAATATATGAGCCTTCAGCACTTTTCCTTCAAGTAATGTGGATTTTCTATTGGACTGGTGTTGATGGCGTGCAATGCTGGCTCCAGGAATTGGCCTAATTGCGGCCTCCCTGGAAGGCTTGACAGTGATGCTTGCATCCCAGCACCACTTCCTTTCATTCCTCACCTAACCCAACCCAGTTTACTTTCCTTAGCCATCCATTCCTTGTCATTGATGTTCCACATTCTCCCATCTTATCCATTTTCCCTGCTTAGCCTGGGATACTGCCTTGACACACCTCATCTCCTCTTGCTTTTGCGCTTCAGTGACTACCAACTTCCTCCTTTCAGTTGGAGCTGTTTTGTGCCATCTCTGGGGAGCCAAACCGAACAAAAAGATAATGCCATTTCAGGTTCTGATTGTAGCTGGGATGCACCTCACTGAAGGATTATGATTTTTTTTCATTCTGTCACTCTGCAGGCTTGATGTACTCCACAGAAACGAAGACCTGTGAGAAGAGTTATCAGTGGTTTTATTGCATTCAAAATACAATTTTGTTTTGAAAACAATAATGTATGGCTTCTAGTGTAATATGTGGTATGACGTAGAAATTATATTGCACAACACAAAATGTGGTTGGAAGCAAAAATAACAGATAAAGGTAAAAAATGGTTATTATAGTTCATCTGATTATGTGACTCAAGCCACCCTCAAGTTTTTCATTCTAGAAAAGTTCTGGTTCTGGGATGTAACATAACCCCAGTTATCTTGCAGTATGAAACTGGGAATAGAGCCAGTGCTTCACAGTGACTTAAAGTTTTTAAAGTTTTTTTTTATTTTTTTATTGGATTTAGTTTTGAATTATAGTGACAGTGTTGGAATATATAATTGCTTTGCATGCCAGTGGTCATGCAGCTACTGCTATTCTGAATTTAGATGATACTGAATAATTGTTTGTAGTATACAGTTTTTATTCACCGTAAGATGACATCCCAGTAAATCGCAAGCCCTGACAGGGGTGAGTGGTTTATGAAAGGACATTACTCCTAAATGGAACAAAACCGTATACAATGAACAATCATTCAGTATTCTGTTTATAATACATGGCAATAAAATGTGCAATTTTTTATGTATTAAATCAATTAATTCAGGGATTATTTTCCTTGGTGGGTCTTTACCTTCATTATCAACAGACTATGCATCAACACAAATTAATTTCAAACCCTTTTTATAGGCTTTTCACAACCATCTTTAAATAGAATGTTTGGCTCAGTCTGTCAGTTTACATCGTCTCTGTTGCTTCCTACATTTACCAGTTTTAGTGAAGGGACTACAGGCTGCTTAGAAAAGCCAAACAGATTGGTAAATGGCATTTCTTGACTAAACTCTGTTTCCTATCGTTACACATTCAAAACTGGTAAGAATGTTATCCCACTCAAGTGAGATAACAAAATATATATCCCATGTTAGATATCCACTCTTGTAGTATACATTTCTATATACAGTATATACTTCAACTAGCGCCCAGTAAAGTAATTTACTTTCCGGGGTGTCCCCAGTAAAAAACTCTTGGAGCTGAGCCTTTTCCATGTGGTCTCTGAAAATGGGCATTACCTTCTTGATTCTCTCTACCATAATCCATGACTTGCTCTAACACCTTCCTACTCCTAGGAGTCTGCTCCTCCCCTGGATTGTCTCCCATACAGTAGTTGAAACGGGGAGAACCCAGTCGAGGCTTAGCGTACTTCATGTATTGCAAACATAAATTAGGGTAGAAGGGTGTCCCAGTTCTTCCCATCTTTGTCAATCACTTTCCTCATCATGTGTTTGAGGGTTTGGTTAAACCTTTTGACCAACCCATCTGTTTGGGGGTGGTAGATGTGAGGTGCGGATCAGTTACATTTTTAACAACTCACACAGATCTCACATTAGTTTTGACACAGAAGGAGTCGGTTAGAATTTCCTTCGGAAAACCAACTCAGGAAAAAACCTGCACCAGCTCCTTGGCAACGATTTTCGATGTAATGTTCCTAAGAGGGTAATGAGTGATGTAATCTACCAGCACTAGCAGATATTCATGTCCCCATGCTAACCTGCTCAGGGGACCAACCAAATCCATAGCAATTTTACCAAATTAGATATCAATAATAGGTAGGGGAACTAATAGGGATCTAAAATGTGTGCAAGGGCTGGTTAACTGGCAGTCAGGACATAAATACCTAGCCAAAAGACTAATTTTAGTAATCTCTGGGTAGTTTTCTTCACCCCTAGGTGAGCCCCAAATAGGTGGGATTGTGCGAGATGCATTGCTGTGTGCCTATGGGAGTGGGGCACCAGCAGTTGCTTGACTCCGCCCCATATCCCCCCCCCCCCCCTGTTCTTGGGCAGCCTGGTAAAACAAATCTGTTTTTATGAAGTATTCATATTAGTTTTTATTAGCTCCCTCCACTGGCATACCATTTATTCCAACCACTTTTCTCTTTACATTAAATGGAGTGGGATCATTGGCTTGTGACTGGCCAAATTGTACACTGGTCCTGAGAGTTTCTTCCCACTTCGGAGGGTCAACCCCCTGCTCCCCCATCTCGGTAGCTATCTCCACCCCACTACACTGAGTAGCCACTCCCTTTTGTACATGTTTGGGGGTCCCCCCCCCACTAACACAGGTTCTTGGGTATTTGTTGGCTCGCTTTTCCTGTTTAGTTTTCTTTCACTTTGCTTGACTGGAAAGTTTTATCTGAATTGGAAAATGGGAAAGTTTGTCACAGGCTTTCCTCTTGGCCAATATTGCCCACCACATGTGATTGGTCAGGGTTCACCGATTTCCCCTTTAATAGATATCAGGGTATCAATCCATGGATAATCCCTTCCCGTATTACTGTGTGAGGTCCTGTCAGGTACAAAGATAAAGTCTGTGTAAAATATTGGTAGCTAATGGAAAGAGCCACTGTGAACATGCACCCAGCAGAAGATTGAAAAAAATTACCTTACCATTCTATATCTTTTATTTTGTGAATCATTGTTTGGTAAAAATTAACAGTAATTCCAAACACTGCTTTGCTGTCATGCATCTTCCGTGATCCACTTTTAATGTGTATTGGGGTAACAATGAATTTCTTAGAAAAATGAGAGAAACCAGATTGCAGACAGACAGCCTGGCACTGTGAGCTGTCAAGGCTGATTCATGGGCAATCAAGAGGCTCATTGAAACAATAGAAATGCCAGAAAAATGCTCACTTGAGGAAGGCAAACTGATATAATCAAACTTCAATACATGGCGGTCCCAAGTCCCAACTGATAAATACAAATAACATCGCAACATTTAATTGTTATTGTATGTTTTATATGTATTGGTCAATTTCACCACACCTGATTGGATAAGTATGACAGTATTTTATCTCACTGACTTTTGCAGCTAGACAATTTTTTCTTTGTTAGGGTAATTAGTACATATCTTTAACCCTTTGCAGTCTATTTATTCAGCACTTGTCAGACATGTCAGGTCCAGTTTATTTTCACATGCATTGTTTATTTTACACGTGCTGTTTAAAATATTTTTTTCTGAGTAAAACAGGTTTAAAAGGCATTGAATCGCAAAAGGACACTCGGTACTGTATCTACAGCCAAGCCCGATGCCTTGTTCGCTGTATTTTTCACATAACTCTTTATAGACATGCATACTGATAAATTCTCTCCTGATCACTCGTTTTATCACCAAACTCCTCAATAATGCGATCCGTCATTATTTTATTATTTTAACATCTCAAAAAGCTCTAAAAATGTCTGTGATATTCTTTGAGTGCTGGATGCAGAAGCAGCTACCTCCTTTCTTATGTCATTGGTATCTCTGTAGTCGACAGGGCTATGAAATATGCCCTTTTTTTGGTTTCATTCAACTCCTATCTGTCTCACTCGGCCATTGAAAGCTTTTCTCTGCTTTTTCTGGAGAAAAAACAACTAGAGACCTGTGCTTTATGTATTTTTGATGATATCGGACCCTGTTATAATGTTGGACCTGGTCCGTCATAGGACTGCAAAGGGTTAAAAGTTAGGAAAGCACAGCTCCATGTCTTAAACACACGCACCGATATTTAAATTTAAATTTCCAAAACGGTCAAAATGATCGCCTTGCTCGTTAACATTTTTATTCTGTGATGAAATATACCCTGCGATTACCTAGTTTGAATGTAAAAAATATGTTTTAAATCGAAAAAACATTTTTCATTAGAAATGTCTCCATAAGTGTTATTTAGTGATCTCCTAACTAAAAACTTTAAATGCATCAGTGGTAGCCACAACTCTCAGGAACTAGGATAAGAAAGCATTTTATAAATACTCTGTCTGGTTTTCATTTTACAACAAATTGTTTGATGGGTGTGTGTGATGGTGCAGTGGGTGTGGGTGTGGAGCAGACGTCACAGAGTCACTTCTGAATTTGCAAATACCCTACCACAATGGTAGGGTGAACTTTATTAACAAAAAAAACACAGTTCAAAGCAACAAAAATATAAATCATAAGTTCCAACAGAGCGAGCCCCTCTCAGCTCCTTGGGTGCACTTCTGAGGTGATGAAAAGTGCAGGTGCTCAGGTGCTTAAGTGTCCAGTTTTGTTGTCTGGGGTGTGTGGTGTCCAAGGTGAAAAGTGCTGGCAGTGGTGTGGCAGCTCCTTGGCGTAAGGGATCACTCTGACAATAAACAAATAATAACCAAATAAACAAACACGCAACTCAGGAACCTAGCTCCAGTATTACCTCAACAAGCTTCCCACTTACAAAATGACAGCCCTTATATACCAAAGGACTCCACCCCATGATCAACGCGATTCAGCACACCTGCCAGTTGTCTAATGCAACACAGCTGATCACAGTGATTTTGTCCCCTAATATGGTCATTCCGCCCTGCACCAAGATGGCCGACTTCTTTTTCCGCCCCTCTCTCCAAGCCGGCCCATCCCTGAACAGGCATGCAAGTACCTTTGCTTAGTGCCCTCTTGGGTCGGGAGGGAGTTGCAGCTCAGATCCTCACGCTCCCTGTCACAGTGTGTAATGTGAAGAAGTTCTCCATCACATAGATTTGTCAGCTCATCAACATTTTCTGTTAAAAATGATTTTATATATATATATATATATATATATATATATATATATATATATATATATATATATATATATATATATATATAATGATTTCCATTACATGAGAGTAGATGTTGAACTTCATGCTGATTTGAACTCGGCTCTCGCCAAGATAAGCACCAACTAAGACATAGCTTTGCATTAAACTAATGTGATCCATCTGCATCTCCATCCATTTGTGTTGTTTTCCATCTGATGCTGTAGATATCCTTCTGTCTGGTGCTGATTGCTGAAGTGTAATGCTGGCTCCAGGGATCAGCTCATTTTGCCTCCCCAGAGCATCAGCACACACAATGGCTGTGATGCTGGCTCCGGGGATCAACCCAGTGCGGTCTCCCCAGCGCATCAGCATGACAACCGTCTGGATTGAGCTAAGTTGGGCACCTTGCATCCTCAACAGTGATTCTGGTGTCCCAGCATCACCCCCCTCCATCCCCCACTCAGCTCAGCCCAGCTTACTTACCTGTACATCAGCATTGCTTTCTTTCCATTGTGCTTCAGATCCCCATCCAGAATCTTTCTGTCTCAACTAGAGCCAGTTGCTGCTCCTTTCTGCTGCTTCAGATAAGTTCTTCATTGTGCGACGCAACTCTTGGCCACTGAACCCGACGTCTCTGAGAAACCGGGTTGTAGAGTATGCCACAAATCCTCAACAACCCACCTCCACTGGGTAAACTCGGACACTCCATCCTCGCTGTTCCGCTTCAGCAGCTAGTTGAGCATACCGAAGTTTCTTCCTCTCATATGCCTCATCCACAGCATCTTCCCATGGCACTGTTAACTCTACCAGATGAACAAGGCGTGCTGATCCAGACCACTATATAGGGTGGGTAAGCATTCTTTGTTATGTAAAGCAATTAAGTGGAAATAATCAATAGTATGTACATTAATCAAAACCGAAATAAGATATTGAAATGCTGCACTTCATAATAAAAGGTATTTGTATTAGTCTGAGTCTTTAATGAAACACATTTGGATTGTCATCCGGGTTGTTTATCCTATGAATATCTCACATTAGTGAGATCAGTTAATAGTTTGTTAATTAATTTTTGGGTTTATAAACATTTTGGATGATTTAGTATAATTTTTGGGATGCTTGCACTTGTGCTCGTGTTACAAGTAACTAAATTAGAAAATGATGATTTTATGTATTATGTTTGTTTTCATATATTGGTTAAACTCACTAATTATGTAATTAATTTGCACTTTTTTGTAAGGTATTTTTATATATATGTGTGTGTGTGTGTGTGTGTGTGTGTGTGTGTGTGTGTGTGTGTGTGTGTGTGTGTGCGTGTTTTTATTTATTTATTTATTATCTTTTATTTATTTATTGTTTGGTTTATTTACCCACTGCTGATGGTGGAAAGTTAGTATTAGTTTAGATCAGAGATATATTTTTTTTTTTTTTTTTTTTTTTTTTGCACTGGGATTTAAGTTTAGTCACAAATGCATTACAGCTGCTTTCCATCTAGATTCATTGTGGTTAATTAACTGCCCTAAAAACAGACATTCCACACTATAACAGGAAACACTGGGGAGAAGAAAGAAAGGCTGAAGTGGGACAGGAAGCTGGAGACTGGAGGAAGGAGTCAGGAAGCAGAAGCCGGGAAGTTAAGCGCAACAGGACTGAGACACAGAGAAAGAAAGAAAAAGAATGATCAAGCAGTGGGAGCTATTGCTACACAGAGGCACCCAGGACTGAGAAACACTGAATATTTTAGAATAGTAAATTACATAAAGAGCTGGAAGATAGGATTGCTGCTACCGGCACTGTTTTGCCAAATTTATTAAGTATTATTTCAGATACTTACCTCTGTTAGAATGTGTTAGTAATGTTTACATATAACAATTGAATATTGACTGAATTACAGTATTACGTTTGCTTGATAGACTTGTAAAGACGTCTTAGTATTGCATATATTTATCTGCAAAGGATATTTAAGCATTGACTTCCTTTAGCTGTGAACATTGATCCTGATTTATTATGTTTGCTTGATAGATTTATAAAGATGTATTAGCATTGCATATACTTACCTTTAGGTGATAATTCAGCAACGCTTACATTTAATTGATAAATGTTGATTTTGACTTATTATGCCAGCCAAATGTTTTGAAGTGCTGTGTGTATGTGTAATAAAACATTGAACTTGCCTACTTCTTTTTTTGGTTCCTGTTCATTCATCGTCAGGGTTAAAGGTGGTGAAACAGAATCCAGAGAATGATAAGGTTTAACTTGAGCAGTCAAGTTGTGAAAGTTATAGTCCCCTGGTTGTCTCTCTACCAGTGTGTGAAGCAGTCGTCGAATCTCCCGACAGAAAAAATAAATCTCAACTCGTCTAGCTTTTTGTTTATGTAGCTTTACTTTCATTTTGAAAGTATCTAAAACCATCCCTGATTGCTTGTTGGAGCCTTTGAAGATGTCAGTCATTTTGTAAGCAAGCAATGGTTGTTTAAATCGGCTTAAAATGGGCATCTAACGTCACCATTACATCATTCTTCATATATCAATGATTTTTAAAGGCACCTTAGGGAAAGGGTTAAATGGGACAGAACTGTGGTAGACATTTAATTGGGACGTCACTTCAACATTGTGTGTCAACATTGCAGGTGTCTCGCCTTTGATAAGATGTGATTTCATTATTTTTCATTTAATTTAGAAATAAAAAACAGGAATTTAAAATTAAGTATTGAACATTTATTCACAATGTGATATGATTTCAATCTGTTTCTTTTCATTTAGAAATACAATTAAATAAAAAATAATACTGACATCACTGCCTTGTGACTTGCTAGTGCATTGCTGCCACACGTGAACACCTGGTTGGCTAAAATAAAAACCACTTCAGCAGGTAGATATTTCATTTGCTTCGTGTTATTGTGAAATACGTGTGTATTTGATAACAGTATGATATTAATGCTTTGTTTTTAATTGATTTGTATATTGTTTGTGATGTGCAGTACGAAATAAAACAAAGAGTAATTCTAAGTACCTATGTATATTGCAGCTAAGGCACATGCAGTTAGACAGTAAAAATGGGGAGCCAACTCTAGGACCGTGATATATCCGAATCCTCAGTATAGCAAGGGGCGAAATAACGAAGGGTGGGTGTATAAGGTCCTCTCAAATGCCTCTCATTTAAGTGGGACAGCCAGCTATGTGGAATATTTTTATATCTCCTGAGGCATTCCAATAAAGTGGTGCAAACTGTATAAAATGACGTCTTGACAAATGGCAGAGCAACACAAATTATGCCTAACTGGTGTGCAAACTAATTCTTTTATTTGTCATCTTTCAACTTAAAATTGCTGACGTCTTGTTGCATCAATTTGTAAGGAAGAAAGGCAAGAAGAAATTGATGCTAGTCAATAGAATAAGAGTGTGGGCTCAGGTTTCTTGAGGCTGCATTGAGCCTAGAAGCTTTGAGTTTAAAAAAAAAAAAAAAAAAAAAAACTATGATTGCAATATATTAGGACAAATTCTTAAAACCTGAATTTCCATTTGCATTGGAGCAGGTTAATCAAAATTAGTTCAGACAGTTAGTCTGTATTTTACATAAAAACATATTTCTTAACCTTTAAGATAGATAACGTGAGGACACAGGGTTAAGCTGGAGAACAGGTAGTAATATTGGATGAGTACTTAAGCACTGCAACCATCTCATATTATCAGTAAGAAGATAAATAAAAAATAATTATCTATTAGTGTTTTTTAATATATTACTCACCAGCTCTTGTGTGTCACCTGATCCCTTATTCACAGCAGCAGCACTGCCTTAATTTATCATGACTGGACGAATTACTTCTCAACTGTTTTACCAATTATCATTCCATTTCCAGCTCCCAGGTACTCGCTAGCTCTCACACCCATCTGAACTTTGTATGCAGACACAGGTGCTACAGCTGCTTCTCGTATCACCTGAATAACTGTGGTTTCCCTCTTTTTTGTGGTGCCCCACATTGTTATTTAGCAAAAACTTCAACTTTATTATATTTAATAACTATTCCTGCATAAACCCTAACTGTTACAGGGAAAGCTGTACTAGGCCACAAATAACTGTTCTCCTGTTAATATGATCGGTCAGTCATCAACAGCATTCCTTCACGGTCATACAATCTGGAGAAAGACAAACATCATACTAATCACTAGACAATAAAGAATTTAAAGATGTTGACCTGTCTTGTAGATGTCAATTCATATTCTGTCATGTAAAGTTTCAAGAACCATTATCGGTATTTTTTTATTTATATTTATTAACATTTTGATGAATAATTATTGCATTAATTAGAAACTGTAAATTATATATATATTAATTTACAGTTTCTCTTTTAAATCAAAATTTGTACCATCAAATGAAAGTGATTTTCAATTAAAACAAAAAACAAAAAACAAAAAAAATAAATAAGGTATGGTAATTGATTCATCTTTTTTTGCACTGAAACACTCTTTAATTATGTTTCATCTTTCTATTTTATTTCATCAAACTAATTAATTATGAATTATCTTTCATATCTTTTACCCCTAAACCTAAAAACGCTGTACGAAACGATGCCTGGATTATGCTGTCAATGATTTCTGTTTGGATGGCATGGTATAATAATTGATAAGGTGAGTCAAAATCTTTTACAGTCTGAGCTGCTGTTTTGCAAGCTGCAGAGCATATACTAGAACTGCGGTAGATGCAGCTTGTGATATTTAACTACAATTAAAATGCAATGCAAGTTAATTTAAAGGGTACATAAGGACCTTTTTATTTTATTTATTTACGTTACATGTTCCCATGTGTTGCGACAACTGTTTACGTAAGGTGTGTGTATTGTTTTATTTTTATTTTTTAAAAAATTGACAACTTTTTTAAACTTAAATTGCATTCCCTGCCTCAGCATAGCTTCCCATGTACCCGCATGGACCTCTCAGAACTACATTTTCCATCATCCTCCTGCTCACATACAGTATGTAACTGAGATGGATTTATCAGTGAGCAGGAGGGTGATGGGAAATGCAGTTCAAAAGAGGTCCATGCAGGTACATGGGAAGCCATCTTGAGTCAGGGAGTGCAATTTATTTTTAAAAAAGTGGTCAAAATGTAAAAAAAACAAAACAATACACACACCTTACATAAACAGTTGTAGCAACATATGGGAACATGTAACATAATAAAATAAAAAGGTCCTTATGTCCCCATTAAGAGGAAATAGCAGTGTGTAGAGGGAACAGTTCACTGTACTGTACATGCTTCGTGGATTTGATCCAATTAAAGGCTCTTTCACTTCAGTTAGTAAGAGCATAACAACATAAAAAAGTTTACAAACGAGAGGAGGCCATTCGGCCTACCTTGCTCGTTTGGTTGTTAGTAGCTTATTGATCCCAAAATCTCATCAAGCAGCTTCTTGAAGGATCCCAGGGTGTCAGCTTCAACAACATTACTGGGGAGTTGATTCCAGACCCTCACAATTCTCTGTGTAAAAAAAAGTGCCTCCTATTTTCTGTTCTGAATATCCCTTTATCGAATCTCCATTTGTGACCCCTGGTCCTTGTTTCTTTTTTCAGTTCAAAAAGGTCCCTTGGGTCGACATTATCAATACCTTTTAGAATTCTGAATGCTTGAATCAGATCGTCATGTAGTCTTGTTTGTTCAAGACTGAATAGATTCAATTCTTTTAGTCTGTCTGCATGACATGCCTTTTAAACCAGGAATAATTTGTGCTTCTTTGCACTCATTCTTGAGCAGCAATATCACTTTTGTAGCAAGGTGACCAGAACTAAACACAATATTCTAAAGGAGGTCTTACTAATACATTGTAAAGTTTTGACATTACTTCACTTGATTTAAATTCAACATGGCAGTGCCGCCATATAGAGTTGCTATGTATAATAATTTGGTAATGGGTTTTAGTATAGTAACTTTTGTTTAAGGAATAGGCAGATCAAAAGATAAGATTTTGTATACAAGTAACATTTAATGTGTGATTGATTTAAATTCAACACTTTTCACTATATATCCAAGCATTTTGTTGGCTTTTTTTATAGCTTCCCCATGTTGTCTAGTTGAAGACATTTCTGAGTCAACATAAACCCATAGGTCTTTTTCATAGATTCCTTCTTCAAACTTCAGTATCTCCCATATGGTATTCATAATGCACATTTGTATTGCCTGCGTGCAGTACCTTCCACTTTTCTCTATTAAATGTCATTTGCCATGTGTCTGCCCAGTTCTGAATGCTGTCTAGATCATTGTGAATGATTTTTGCTTCTGCAACAGTATTTGTCATTCCTCTTATTTTTGTGCCGTCTGCAAATTTAACAAGTTTGCTTACTATACCAGAATCTAAGTCATTAATGTAGATTAGAAAGAGCAGAGGACCAAATACCTCGCTTCATTTTGAGGTTTTTCCTCTAACCAGTACTTTCTGTTTTATACATGTTAACCACTCCCTGATCCATGTTCATGCATTTCCTTGAATCCCTACTGCGTTCAGTTTGAGAATTAATTTTTGTCAAAAGCTTGCTGTCTCCCAGGATACTGTTACCATATAGGTCATTTTCCGTTTTGGATATTATTATAGTTTCCATAAGTTTCCATATAATAGAAGTCAGGTTTATTGGTCTGTACTTGCCTGGTTCGGTTTTGATTCCCTTTTTGTGGATCGTATTATGTTTCTTTGAGTACTATTGGGAGAATGTCATTTGTTTATTTTAAGAGCTTCTAGTCCCTTTAACACTTCTGCCTCTGTTATGCTAAAGTTATTTAAGACTGGCTAGGAACAGGTCAACATGTGGGGCATGTTGTCCATACCCTCCTTTGTAAAAACTTTTTAAAATTAATCATTTAGTGTATTTACTATTTTTCCTCTTTGTCTATGATTTTGCCATTTGTATCTCTTAGACATTTTACATCATCTTTGAAAGCTCTTTTGCTGTTATAATATTGGATAACAAAATGATCATTTCTATCTCTCTCGTCATTTCTAACTTCCTTTTTGATTTGAGTTTACAGTTCCAAATATTCTGTGTACTTTGTTCTTTTTCTCTTTTAAACGCTCTGTAAAGTGTCTTTTCAAATGTGATTTGAGTTTGCCAATGGTTCTCCGACCTCTGTTGTAGTTACTTTGTCTTCGTTATTTGAAAAGACTAAATCAAGGCATGCCTCCCCTCTAGTTGGTGCCTTGACAAATTGCGTTAGGAAGCAGTCATTTGCCATTATTCTGACCCATATTGATTCTGCGTTTTTCTTCTAGATTTAACATCTGGGCTGCAAGACTACTTTGAATGTATAGTACTACCCCTCCACCTCTTCTGTCCTGCCTTTCCTATACAGTGTATACCCACTAATATTATATTCGTCTGCATCTCTCGGACTTTTGAACTTGCTTTTTTGAGAAGTCAGGAAAGCACAGCTCTGTATCTTAAACGCATGCACTGTAATTTAAATTTAAACTCCAAAAACGGTCAAAATGACTGCCTTGGTCATTCCAGTATTAAGACGCAGCCCAAATTTCCCACCCTCAATTTGAATAAAACATAAAATAAAGATACAACCTCAATTACATATATTAGAGACATTTATATATAGGAATACTCAGTTTTTTGCAATGCAATACTACAAACCAGTTTAATAGGCATATTGGTAAAGCACATTGTTTGCCTGCTTGTGTGGAGCAGTGAGACTAACTTTTTTGGAGACAGTGCCATTAAAAACTAGCCCTAGGGTCCTAACTTTTCTGCACCGCCTTTGGAAACCCACTACACTACATTGTTGTCAGAAGGAGGCGAGACAGGTACCCCGACATGCACTGGGAAGCTGGCATGGGAGAATTCAGAAATGCAAAACTAGAATCGCCCAAATAATTGGAAAGGGCAAACCAGATTCGGCCAACATCGATTTTGAAGTGTTGGATGAAATGCAGTGAAAACCGTTTAAAAAACATGTTTCACCCAGTCGCCCGAAAAAAAAAGTTGTTAACTTTTGGATTCACCCAGAAGCCCTTGGTGAAAACATATTGGCCCAGACAAAACTAGACTCAGACCACCGGGCTTTGCCCTAAATAATATATAAAATTGTGAACGATAAGTTCCGAATTTGATTGTGGTAGCCATCCGTCAGTATGAAAAGTGACACTTAGACAGAAGTTCAGGTTGAAAATAAGGCACTTATTGCAGAAGCAAATATTTTCAAGTAAACACCTTTGTAATGAAAATAAAACAAACCCTCCCTGTTAAACTCACTTCTCAACCCTCTCTATTCACTTGCCCCAGCTGACCTCTGCCCGAGTTCACTACATATTGCTTTAATCAATGTCACATGCAGTCTGTGGTTCCTCCAGCGACTGTTAACAGTGTAGAGCTGGTTGGATCTACAATCCACCAGGTAAGTGTCCCGTGTTTCTTTACAAGGTTTCTCCACTTGGCTGTGGTGTAACTATTTGTAATCCTTATATTCCAGGGAACAGGTAAGTAGTCCTTTGATGGTCCTTCTCCAGACCAGTACAGTTGTACACCCGTGTGATCCATACAGGAAAAAAATAGGTAAGGCGCCTTCTGTAGCGCACTCTTACAGTCCGTTGAAATGAATACCATAGTCCTTGTGTTCGTTGGGTTCCTTTAGCACCCTTTGCTAAGTAACACGGTAAACTGCAGCCTGCTACTTGGCTGCATAACAATAAAACATTTTGCCGTTTGTGAAGCTTGTGTGTTTGTGAGTCTCTTTAAAGAAACAAAAACTCTTCTTCCACAACACAAATGAGTCTGGATCTTAACTAAAACCCTCCAGACTGCTTTAATACTTCAGGGTCACACAGACCGAAAAATAAAAATAGCGTGTCTTTGTAATCTCGTTTGCTGTTGCGAAAAACAAACTACGGAAAAAGAACAGTCCATTAAGAACAGACAATTATGCTCTCAGTGTGTGCACACTCTACACGCAGACATAACATCTGCCTGTTTAAAAAGAGTCCAGTTTGGCATATCATTAGTCCCGCGGTACTAAACAGAGAACGCTGCACACAACAGACAAATAAACAACAACATAGCACAGTGTTATTTTGGCTTTCTAGTATTTTAAAACAGGTGCAACACAGAACGCTGTCTTCCTTTCACAACCAAGCCCAATAGCAAATGTCATTTAGTATACGGTTTGGGTTACTCACGGTCGGGATCTTTTAGTGCGCGTGCACCAGCTCAACTTTATTCCAGACTGCATACCCTATGCAGCTTCCTCCGGCAAGACCAAATAAAAGCCTGTGACAGAAAGATGAGTTCTGGTGATGAATCTTCCTCCTGACCTGTGAGGGCGGTAAAGAACAAGAGGAGAAGTATCTGGAAGGGCTGGCCTGACAGTTCGTTTCTGGGTCAGGGAAGTGGGTCAGCCTGGAAAGAAGCGAGACTCTGTTGTAAGACCGTATTGACTTGAAAGGTAAATGAGAGGCAGCTGCAAGTAATAAGGCAGCTGCAACCGTTTACCTCGATATCATGCGGGATTACATATAGGGGCCAGGGTAACGCTGATCTTTTCCTTCGTTTGGGTAAACGCGTGGAGAGCGAAGGACCGAGAGAGGAGCTCTCATTATTAAAAGAAAAGACGGGTTACGTGTTTTGTGTTTGTCTGTGTAATAATTGTCCGTGTTTTGCACCACCAGACAGTTGAAGCACAAATCTGGAGCTGTCACCAAGGGCCAGCACGATCTGGATCACTACTGCACCACCGTCACGAAATACCTGTGTTTGCACTGACCACCAGCACGATTGCACTCACCCAGAACTGTTGACCGTGTATTTGTTTTGTTCGGGACTGTGCCCTATAATTGCTATCTCCGCGCTTTACACATTGTTGTGTACAGCCGGGGATTTATTATTTAACGGTCACCAGACCTGGATTACAAATAAAATCACCCCTTTCCACAGGAAACTGTTGTCTGTCTGTCACTCCTGCATCGCATCACTGCTACACCTGTTCCCCTCCACTAGCCACTTTGCCACAAAGCCCTACTCGCCTTGTATTTGTTTCTGTCTTTGCACACAGGTGCCGTCGGTTCTGGAACGCTGAAGGGGGTTAACGGCATAGCTGTAGTTGGGGCCTGTCTCACGGTGAGTAATAATAGTGGGTGGTTCTCTTGCTCCCTTACTATCTCCTTATTCCTGTCAGTTCGGCTGTCCTCTCTCTCTCCAACTCCTCGCGTCATTACCGCCGCTCTTATATGCTGGCTCGCCCCCTCTCGCTTCTCAGGCCTGGTTGGAGGAGACCTCTTGGCAGCCTTTCCCCTCTGCCCAATGAGCATCCTTGCCACCTGTCCATCACAGGGGTCCTCCAAGATTCCCGCCAACTCTCATGGTTTTACACTATATATATATAGACACACACACACACACATACATATCTGTTGTTCTACATGCTATTGCTTTCTGACTTAAGCTCTTGCATATATGAAAAAAAAAAATAGATGGCCACATGGCAAGATATTACAACTGAAACAAAAAAAATGGTTCAGCTGGCCAGGCTAGTAAGCAAACATTTCATGCAAGCCATAGAATGAGATGACTTCAAAAGATTTAGAAGTGAGTAGTTTTTCGACATTTACGATTATACTGTAAATACAGTATAATCGTAAATCTTGAAAAACTACTCACTTCTAAATCTTTTGTAGTCATTTTTGTATTACTTTAGTATAAATACATGTTAATTTGGATTCATATGTTGTTTTTCTGACTTTATGTGAACGAAAAGACACACATTGCCCGTTTTCCCATTGGAAATAATGATATTTTGAAATATTACTGTCCTGGTCACAAAAGCAAAGTTTGTGGGGAATAATAGCCATTTTCTATACTTTTGAGGCATAAGCAATTAGGAAATAACACTTACTACCCAGGAACCAAAAAAAATAAAATAAAAAATTGTTACACAGTGTAATGGATGGATGGATCTGTAAATGTTTATACATTCCTACAACCCAGATTGCTTTCCATGTGGCAGTGACTTTAAAATGTATTTTTATTTTTTTTTTTAGCCAATCACCTCAAAGTTTATACAGTAGTTTATATGTTACATTACAGTTTCAGAACAGTAAACTGAAGCATTAAGGCATGCCAGGGTATTGGTTGAAATGATATACTGTTATACAATGCCAACCCCATCCCCTGTCATTCCTTAATGCTATTATAAAACAATTTTAAAATTCTAAATAAAGCACAAGAAAATAGCTCCACTGAAAAGTAAACATTTGTTTAAAAGTTTTTAATTCTCCAGCTCTGCTGGTGTTATTGGGGGATAGTGTGATTTGTTTTTTTCACTTCATCTTAGTTTTTTAATTACTATTGTTAAATGCTACGTTATTTGCTAAATTCACTTTTCTACTGTATTGTGGGTAATTCAAAAAGCTGGCAGACTTATAAAGCTTGATATGCTGTCTGCTCTCCACCTGTATTCCTTTCGGAACAAAACAATTCCCAGAGGAGACAGTTGAACTCGTCCTTAAAAAGTAAATTAAATGTAAGACGTCTACCTTTTTCTTAGATCCAGTTTTTTTAAGATATTCATAACCCAATCAGAAGCTTTTATTGTGTTTTTTCATTATGAAGAATATACTTATCTACACCCAGCTCACCTGTCGAAGCGAATAAGCTCTGCCGTGCCCTCACTATACTGCCTTGTAAAAAGTAATAGATTACTATACAATGTGCTGATATCTTATTTAGTTTAAATGTAAAAATTCTTGGCATAAACAAGATGTAATGATACATCATGATATACACTATTTGTCATGGGTGGTGGGTAATGGTTTTTCAAGACATGCATGCCATATATGAAAATCAAAACCCACAATATTTGAGTAACTGTAATATAAACATGAGAATTATGTTATTTAAAAGAATATATTGTAACGTGCTATACAGAAAGCAGACCTATAGCACATTACAGGGTATTGAGTAATAGGTGAAGGTCCTATTAGTTTTTTTTTAGGCTGTTGTAGGAGTTTTACCCCCAAGTGGGTGGGTGTCACAAAGACGGCTGTAGTGGGTGATGTCAGACCAGAACCAGGAAGCAAAAAATAAACAACATAGAGGTGGAGTTTGGTGAAGCTGAGTGATTGGTTTCGCTCAGCATTTAATAATAAACAGACAGAAAATAAAAGGTTGTACAAAAACACTAACACCAAAATAGGACACGGCTCTTGCGGCCAAAATAAACAGACAAACAAAACGAGTAGACACTAACAAAACAGGGTGGACGAATGCTACACAAAACAAGTACTTTACGTTTCTCTCTCCCGTTCTCTACTACTGAACACAAAACCATGAGAGAGTGAAAACATGCAGCTTTTATGCAGCTGTACCAAGACTCGATTGCTAATCAATCGTTCAATTGGAGTCTCGGTACAACTGCACGTGAATTAATAAAGTGCAATTCCCCGTGCTCGCATATTATTACATTTTACCTGCACAAGAATTGCTGTGCCTTCCTCGTGCCTAAATACAAATATACATTTTAAACAACTAATGTTCCACAGACCCATTTATATCCCGTGTACCAATAACTATACACCAACATTAACACACAACACGCAACATACACATAAAACTGGGGGTTTTGGCCCTCTTCTGGGCCACTGCACCCGGGCAGTTCTTCCCCATGCTTCCCTCAGCAGCTTATGCAAGGGCTGCTGAGGAATGCCAGCATCTAGTCCTGGTCCTGGTCCTTCTGGTGAAGGGAGAGGCAGCTCCTGCTCCTCTCCCCCTGATGGTGATGGAAGCAGAGGCAGCTCCAGCTCCTCTCCTCGTGATGGTGGGGGAAGTGATACCAGCAAACATGACTATACACCAACATTAACACAGAACAGACAACATATAACACTGAAATACACACAGGGGTGGGCAACATTGCCACAGTGGAATAAGGGAAGGATCAAATAGGCTTGCTTGGGGTTTGTCTGGGCGGAGTTAGTTAAGTAGAGATGAGTTCAGACCTGTATGCTATTAGAGCAGGCCAGTGTGTAAAACTAATAATGCCCCTCTGCATCGTTTGTGTTATATGTGTATATGGTGTGTTATTGCTGGTGTATATAAATTGGTGCACAGGGTATAAATTGGGCTATGTAGCATGAGTGTTGTAAAAATGTATATTTTGTATTTAGGTATGGGGATCGCACAAATTAGTTTACGTGCAGTGAATGATTAATTAGTAATTGAATCCCGGCACAGCTGTATATACAGATGCATTAATCAGTCACTTAGGGTTGGGTCTTCAGTGAGGAGAGAACGGGAGAGAAAGTAGGGAGTAAACTTTAAAATAGAAAATAATTGCTGCTTGTCCGGGAGGACCCGTATGATACTTGATTGGGTTTGTCTCACTGTGTTTGTGTACCTTGTAATGCCTTTTTCTTGCTTTATGTGTAATACTATTCGTGCAGAAAAAACTCATTTGTATCAATTTGGGAGAGAAGCAGAAAACTGAGATTATAGAAATAGCAATAATTGGCAATCAATTGCTCAATATAGGTTGAAATATTGGTTAAAATGCAAAGATTTTCTTACATGTGCAATAGTTTTCCTATTTGTTTTTCCTTCCGGAAAGAACATTTATCCTGCCGCCACTTTATACATTCACTCCATGTGCTTCAGAGAGTAGGATCCTATCCGATTCCACATTGTTTCCACATTGTGGGGTCCCATTAGCTGTTACACCAGAAGTGGATGAATAATGTGGTGGCAGTAAAAATATGGTTTCAACATAGTCAAAGTGAAAATAAGCATGATACGGAGACATTAAGACTGAAAAGATTACATTAACTCAATATAGGTTCACCCCATGAGTTAGGGCAAGTTGGCACCAATATAGTGTGTGAAAATGTCATCATCTTATGATATGTGCCCTCTAACAGCTAATTGGACATGTAACTCACTTTAAACGGCAACAGAAATTTCTAGCACCCCCCCCAAAAAAGAAATAATACTCTGTCTTCATAAACAAAAATATGTTTATAATATTAGCTGAGTAATTCACCTAGTTTTTCTATAATTGCTTACCGTGGTCAATTACAGCAGACTTCCTCTCTGCTTCGGACATTCAATTTTAAATTAAAACAACAGCAAAAAAGTGGTAGTATTTCAATATGCTGCCATTTAAATGAATTGAATATACACTAAAACAAATGTTATCATTAAAGTAATTTAAATGAATTTTAATTCAAATAAGTAAAAGATGAATTGCGACCACAAAGACAAGGAAAAGAGTGATTGTCCTGTCTCTGGTCTTTTATCCAGTGTGCAGTAAATCAGAATAAAAATCTGATCAGGCAAAAATAGTTATTCATTTGAATGGAGAGCCTATGTTTTTTTTTCCTTTCATTTTTTACTTCAATCCACACACACACACACACACACACACACACACACACACACACACACACACACACACACACACACACACACACACACACACCTGTGGAACTCATTAATGGAACTGTCATCTAATTCCAAAATAAGCATACTAGGACAAAAATAAGGTTCCCTTGTGTTTGGTGTAATTATCTTTTCTTTTCCGTGCTAATGTCAACCCTATTTTAATCTATGTTGTATATAAATGTGTCATTTCCCAAAAACGTAGAAATACTGAACTGGGTTCACACCACTCATTTAACCAAAACAATGGAACCCACTTTATAAATCTGTTTTGCAGTCTGAAAATAAGCTAAAAAATAAAATACAATTTTACACCCATTTTTTTTTATTATTAAATGCACAATACTATTTTCAAGTGTACTCTCCAAATTAACCTTAGCAATTAGTTTTGCACAGGCTCTGTGAAATGGAAGGTGCATAACAAGTGATATGAATAACACAAATAAATGCAGTTGTTGGTGATATTTGTTTAACAGTGTATTATGAAGACTTTTGGATGATTCATTTGTATTCAGTACAGTTCTGTACTATTGAGAAGGAAATAAAATAAAAAAAATAAAAATAAAAACTGGTGATAAATAATATTATGCACAGAAATGAAAGATTCCTGGTACTCTTTGTGAAAAAACAAAACAAAACAAAAAAAAAACCATGCAGCAGTAAAGCTATGTTTTGTCATGGATTAGTTATTTGATTTAAATACAGAACAAGAAAGTACCTGACCTAACCTAACAGCCACATGTGTGGCCCTCAAACATTCTGCTTGTACACTCTGCCCCTGTATGTATTATATTATTTGTTGTATTGTTATTTAAATGTATGGTTTGTTGTGGTAAAAAAGGTTTTATTGTTATTATTAATTGACAGCCTGGATGGGGGTTAAAATGCCCAATTCAGATAAAATCTCGAGAATACATGGTCAACAGTGAGTGATTACTGATGAACTGACTGTTGACCATGCATATGATAAAACCCGTGCCGAATGTGGTTGAGGGATAAACTATGTAATTTATAGCTAGTTAACCCCTTGGCTACAATATTAAACCCAGCAGCTTTGGCTGAACTTGGTTGGTGTGTTCAGAAGCGGAATGAGGGTGGGGAGGTAAAGCAAAATAATCAAGAGAGAAAGATCAATGACAATTGGTACGCGTGCTGGCTCTACGCTAGCACCATACTTGTTTGGTTCCACGTTCTGTTTTGTCTGTTTGTTTTGGCCACTTTGCTGTTTTGTTTTGTGAAGTGTTTTGTTTTGTTAAACCTTTTCATTTACAATTAAATATACTCATCAGCGCTTCCCTAGCCCAGCACTGTTGTCCGTCTACTTTCTGGCCTGACGTCACCACAGAGCTATCCGTGACACTTCCTTATCACACAGCTTGGTTATAGTCTGTTTACTTTTAATCATATCAAGGCCAAAAAATGTGGATTATTAGCAGCTAGAGAATGATAACAATTTTTAAACAAAACAAAAGCACTTTTAAACACAAAACAAAGCACAAGGGCCACAATAAACAAACACTAGTACAGACACAAAACAAATACCCTGTGGTCACAGTGATAAGCTCAGTAGCAGTTGTATCTTGTATACTGTGTTTTTAGTTCTTACTTGTAACGTTCCTCCTCTGAACAACCCACCCTGAGGAGCTGCTGATCTGCTCTTTTATCCACCTGTGTCTGAGCTTGATTGCTTATTAATTATTCAATTGAGCCCAGGCACATTCTCCACGAAAGTTTTCAATCTGCGTGGCCGACAGCCAATTTGTTAATAATCACGGCCTGCCGACCATGCATTCTCACAAGCTGCTAACACCACCTCTGCCAGACCACATTTAAACCACACAATAATAAATCACCCATGCTACATAACCCCCCCAAAACAATATATACAATAATAACAACAACAATAAACCGCCATTCTTTTAAATTAATACAATACACCACAATACATTTATCAGCAGGGCTTTGCCCTTCCCTCTATTTACATACAGGGCTCTGCCCTGCCACAGGTAGTCATAGGTGTAGAGCACCTCTGGATTATAAAGTAACAGTGTATCTCTTATAATTGCTTATGCGAGTTGGAGGTTAATTAATATTTATTTTTGTCCAATCAATATTTGCAGCCTAGGGTTTTCTGCTCCAGTTACTAGAAAATATCCAAAGAGTCATTTGTGTCTAAAGGGCATGTTTTATCTTATACATTTGTTAATGGTGATGCTACTGAGGTTGACATATTATGAATGAGCGCCAACTCTGTTCATTGGTGGAAGTAGGGAATTTCCACTCCTAGGTGAAGTTCCACTACCAGTGGGCAGGCACTTAGATATAGTAGAGCTTATAACAGGTATTTCAGTGCTTGGAATCCACCTGCCGAGACCTGGGAGTTTACCTGCAGCTCTGTTGCTCCTATTCCATCTTGTGAGACCTGGGAGTTTACTTGCAGTGTGTGGCTAAGTGGTTTGCAGTGTGCAGGTGTAGAGGTGATGCAGTGCTCTAGACAATGACAAACAACAAAGTAATGGTGAAATGGTGGTTTATTTATAATCCAAAGTCTGATAACAAACAAAGTAATGGAGGGTTGGTAATACAAGAATGTGTATTGTACAGTCCGAAATAATAAACACGGTATTAAAGACACACACAAAACACAGACACGGTCACAAATTCAGAGTGAGTGCTGTAGTGTGCGTGGTGAAATATAGTTTACTCATGCACAGTGGTGAAGTGTTGTTCGGTTTTGTGCTGGCCTGTAGCGACAGCTCCAGATCGTGTTAGCCATCTAATAAATAACAAACAGCACAATTAGATGATACAAACAAACAAAACACTTATGGTTATTTTACACTCGTCCTTCAGCGGTTCTCTCTTAACCATTAAAAAGGAAAAGATCACCAAGCCATGTCCCCTTTTGTACCATCAGCCACACCCCATTGGTTAGCGAGTGCAATCCACGGTTATCACATCGCTTTCCCTTGGTATACCATAGCTCCGCCCCCTTTCTAGTTGGCCAACTTCCACCTAACACTTGGAATGAATTGTCAGACCATCCAGTCCGGGGGACTCTGTTCCCTTTATGCAGCAACCTCACAGGTCTGGAGGGAGATTTATCACCAACATTTATTCTTTCTCTGTCACACAGTGCCATTGCTGTTGCTGTTGAATCCTGTACTAGTTTTTTTTATCTGTTTGTTCTTGAATAAAACTCTTTTGATTTAACTTACCTAAAGAAGACTGTTTGATTATTAGAAGAAATCAAACCTTACAGTAGAGTACTAGAACTGGATCCACAAACATAAGAAGTACATCCATTGCCAGTATCTGTAGCTGTGGTAGTGAAAAAGATGACAGAAGTATTAAATACTGAGACTTTAATACAGTAAGTATTGGGGGGCCACACGTTTAAGTGTGTGGACAGAAAGGGTAATTCTGATAGACACAATTACCCATTACTGCATGTTAATGGCTACGTGTCCGACTTTTAAAACTTTTCCGAACGGAAGAACCATACATATATATAATATATATCTATATATATATATATATATATATATATATATATAGAGATATATATATATATATATAATATATATATATATATCTAATATATATAAGAATATATATATATATATATAATATATCATATTATATAATCTATAATATTTATATATATATATATATATATATATAATATATATATATATATATTAGTATATACTTATTTAAATCTTTTAATTTCCCATTTATTTCAATTCAATAATCTTGTATAAACCAATAATATTTGAAGTCAAACTCATTATATTGTGTAACGTTTATCTTGGTTTACTTATCTGAATTCTGTTAAGTGTTTACTTATCGAATTACAGTTACAGAAGGGTATAGTGAAAATGAAGGATGATACAGTAAGAAATGTTTCAGCTAGTTGAAGTGTTGATTGCATGGGGGCTTGGATTTTTATTTATTTTTTTATTCTCTCAGCACTAGCAGTTACTTAAGAAATGTAATTCCTGACTCGAAAGAAAAATCAGCATGGCTGTAATCAGTGACTTTGATATCTGTTAAAACAAGTAACAGTGAAAGCTGCAAGAATTCTAACAAGTTGAATATTAGGTCATCTAAAGGTAAACACTGTTATTGACCCATGGAAGAGGGGAGGGGCAACTATCCACTTATTCAAACAGTTTGGGCTCAATTCAATAAGAGACTGAAAACTGAAAAATTCTTATCTTCCAGGATACATTTCTCTTAGTTACTAATATTTATTCTCCATTAAAGACTTTGGAAAAAAAAAAAATATGGAAGTTTGTTTATATTAATGGTCTGGGAATGTATTTTATACATACAAAAAAGTGTTGCTAAATAAACATCACAGTGTAAATTAAATAAATACTAAGACCAGCACTCCAGATAATGTTTTGGGTCATTGAGTAATTTACTCTTCAATTAAGACACTATGGGGAACATGTATCAGGCATTGCTGATGGCATTAAAGCCATAGTGCCAAATTTATGCCTGCCTTAAAATTACCCCATATGTATCATGACACTTTTGGCAAGTGTCCTTGACCTTGTTAGCATTGTCAAAATGCGCTCCACCATCCACTGCTCTACACCGCTGATTAGTCATGCATTTTAAGGAGTTGTGAAGCCTTAATTATATGCATGTGCATATTGTAGGTGGGGATGATTTGTAAATTAAGTCTGTGATATTAAAATTAGGTTTATGAAGCAGCAGAACAGCAACGCTGGCCCTAAAAGGGTCCCCAAATAAGACTGATTACAAATTGGTCTTACTTGGGCACATAGAAAATGTCAGAAAGCAGTTGATAGGAAACAACATTATGGCAGGTGTCATAGGGGCATAATAAAGGCTGAGAAGTCCTTTATTATGCATGAGTTGCTTTGTTAATTAAAATACTGGATTAGGATCACAGGTACATGTCACAGTCAAGCCAGCTGAGGGTGGTTTGATCTTCAAAGACTTTGACTGGGTGACCTCCAAGAAGGAGGTGGGGGGGGGGTCAAGAAACTCTAAGAAACCAAGCAAACCTTGCTGTTGTGAAGTTACAGTTTATATATTTAACAGTATAATCTTAGTTGCAGAAAGGACGAGTCAAGAGTTGTTTTTTGTTTTATACCATTAAAACGGTCTTATTCTTCCAAGAAAATGTGTATTTGTCTTTGTGTTTGCTTCCAAATATGATCCGTTGAGTTAGAGGGCAAAGTTTGCCCATAATAAAATAACTTAGAAAAATAATATAACTGCTGCTACTGCAACCAAGTCATTTGTTACTAGTTTTAAAATATTATTATTTTTTACTTTAAATATTAGGGCAAGTTTTGCACTTGCTTTGGATCGAGCACATTATTTTATATCTTTAACAAGTGCCGACAGTGCGCAGAACGACGGGGAGAGTATAAGCAAAAATGTTTTCAATACCTTATGATTTCAGGAACCATACATGCCTTTAAAGTTATATGACACTGGCTGTGAAAGAAGGACTGCGATTGTATTTCAGTTTTTTATACAGAAATAAGCTTACTTAACTTGGCAAATTCCTACTTGTGGTGTTCCTCAGGGTTCTGTTCTTGGGCCAAATTTATTTTCATTATATATGTTGCCCTTGGGTGACATTGTCCGTAGACATGGGGTCAACTTTCACTGCTATGCTGTTGACACCCAGCTATATCTGTCTCTAAAACCAGGTGGTGTCTCTTCTATAAAAAATGTGATAAGCTGTCTTGTTGACATCAAGCTATGGATGTCTAATAATTTTAACCTTTACAACCTTTAAATGTAAAATTCAGATAAAACAGAGATAATGATTTTGGGATCAAAATATCAAAAAAAAAGAACACAGATCTGTCCACCTTCACAGAGGACAGTTTCCCATTATCTCAGAAAACAGAAATAAGTAATCTGGGTGTAATCTGACCTCTCCTTTGAACCACATATTCGGAATATAAGTAAAGTATCTTTCTTTCACCTTAGAAATATTGCCAAGGTGAGGTGCTTTCTTTCATAGTAGGATGCTGAGAGACTGATGCATGCCTTCATATCTTCTAGGATTGATTATTACAATGCCCTGTTCTCTGGAATTCCAAACTGTGTTATGTCATGACTGCAGCTAGTACAAAATGCTGCAGCTAAGGTGCTAACCAAAACAAAAAAATGTGAGCACATTACCCCAGTGTTAGCAGCCATGCACTGGCTCCTGGTGCTGTCTAGGATTGACTTTAAGGTCCTTCTTATTGCCTATAAAGCCCTAAACGGGGTCATAGGGCACACCTGAACTCTGGAATGCTCTACCACGCACAATGAGAGAAGCACCTACATTGGCAATTTTTAAAAACAAATTGAAACATACTTTTATAATATGGCTTTTAAATTGTTATAATTTATATGTATGTGTGTGTGTGTATGTATGTATATATATATATATATATATATATATATATATATATATATATATATATATATATATAGTTTTATCCCTATTTATTTGTTTTGAGTGCGTTGTCTTGTGCTTTATTTTCGATAATTTTAAAATGTTCTTTTCTCTTGCTGGCGCTTTAGAAATAAAGTTTGATTTGATTTGACTTGGTTTGATTGAATGAGTAGTACACAACAATCTTCAATATGAAACTTAAGCCAAAAATGTATTTCAATTAAGAACAACGACAAGTTTTTAATTAGAAAAAAAAAAAAACATTCTAACCTACTTCACTAAAGTAAAAGTGGGCTTCTTAAAATATCACTGTTTCAGATTATTACTAGTGCTAATAACAGTAACAACACTTTATTTAAACCCGTTCATTGCCCCACAGCAACATGAACCTAGTAGCTTCCTTATTAATAAAACAAAAAACAAACAAACAAACAAAAAGTCTGGTTCCCTCTTGCCTTTTTTTTCAATTGATTAATTTAATTAATAGAGAATAAAAACAAACTAAACTAACAACTACCTAGCACATATTGAATTAATCTGCTACTATTAGCTATGTAAATAGTGCAGTGTGGACTAAGGGTCCATGTATAGTATTGACATACTTACAATCTACTGGAAAATATATTGTGAAATACATATACTGTAGCAAAGCTGGGCACTTTAAAAGCACAATAGCCAGGTTATACCCATAAATGAGACAGACACACTTGAGTAAGGTCTCCTATGTGGTTTATTCACAAACAGACCACACACAACATACAAAAGCTCATGAAGTAGAAACATCATCCACTCTGGTTCCCAAGCTGCCGGAGCGAGCCCCTCCCCCAGTCCTGCAGACCCTATCACTGCTGACGATGACATGACATAAATCCAGGAACACTCAATAATACACAAGCCTTCCCAATAAAAACATTCAATAAAAACAACAATAATAAACAATAACAACAACACAATAATTAACAGCAATTTAAAAGACAATAGACATTTTCCCCATAACCCCCGCAGTCCTTTGCACCTCTATATGAAAATGAGCTATTTACTGCTGTTACTGATAACTGTTTTTGTTTTCAGGATATATTTTATTCTATCATCCAAGAAGAACATGACAGGGAATTAAGGCATAGAAATCTATTGGAAATGACTCTGCAGCAGCAGTTGTTGATGGATAGTTCACCTCCTAGTCTCTCTAAGTCGCTTTTAATAAAAAAAAAAGATAAATGACTAATTAATACCAACAATAAATTGAAGGTAAGAAATGTAATTCTTTGTCAAGGATGTCTACCCTCTTCGTTTCAAGGCTGCTCTTTAGGTCTGGTGGGATGATGTGTAAAATATATTCATAAAATACAAAAATATGAATAGTCTTAATCTTAAAGTAAGTACAATCTAGATTTATCATGCCACTGCAGAAATGAGATTTTGTATTATGTGTCTTATATATATATATAAGTATATATATAACTTTATTTTATATAGCGCCCTTAAAAGCATTCATCTCAGAGCGCTTAACAAAAGAAAATACACAAGTCATCAAAACACAGAACCCCAAATAAGACTCGATTTAAAAACACTCAAAGTAGCAGAGTCCCAGAGTAGCAGAGTAGCAGAGCAAAGATTGCGGGTAGGAGTATAAAATGATAAAAGATCAGATAAATAAAGCTGGGCTTTATTTATCTGATCTTTTATCATTTTTCTAAAACTGAAATAGCTTGGTTGGATAAGTGTCCACCCCCCTTGCAATAGCAATCCTACATTAGCTCAGGTGTAACCAATCGACTTCAAAATCACACACCAAGTTAAGTGTTCTCCACCTGTGTTAAACTGTAGTGATTCAAATGATTTCAGGATAAATTAATCAGTTCCTGTAGGTTCCCTCTGATGGGTAGTGCATTTCAAAGCAAAGACTCAACCATGAGCACCAAGGAGCTTTCAAAAGAACTCCGGCAGAAAGTTGTTGAAAGGCACAGATCAGGGGATGGGTATAAAAAATATCAATGGCCTTGAATATCCCTTGGAGCACGGTCAAGACGATTATTAAGAAGTGTAAGGTGTATGGCACCATCAAGACCCAAACTTCAATAACCGAGCAAGAAGGAGACTGATCAAAAAGGCTACCAAGAGGCCAAGGGCAACTTTGCAAGAGCTACAGGCTTTTATAGCCAAGACTGGTCAAAATGTGCACATGACAGCAATATCCCAAGCACTCCACAAATCTCGCCTGTATGGTAGGGTGGCAAGAAGGAAGCCATTTCTCAAGAAAGCCCACCTTGAATCCCATTTGAAGTATGCAAAAAAACACTCAGGAATTTTGTAGCCATGTGGCAAAACGTTTTGTGGTCTGACGAAACTAAAATGGAACTTTTTGGCCTAAATGCAAAGCGTTATGTTTGGCGGAAACCAAACAAAGCTCATCACCCACACAACACCATCCCTACTGTAAAGCATGGTGGTGGCAGCATCATGATATGAGGATGTTTCTCATCGGCAGGGATTGGGGCATTTGTCATGATAGAAGGGAAAATGAATGGAGCAAAGTACAGAGAAGTCCTTGAGGAAAACCTGCTGCCCTCTGCAAGAAAGCTGAAACTGGGACAGAAGTTCACCTTTCAGCATGACAACGACCCAAAACACAAAGCCAAAGCTGCACTGGAGTGGCTAAGGAACAAAAAGGTAAATGTCCTTGAATGGCCCAGTCAGAGCCCCGACCTAAATCCAATCGAAAATTTGTGGCATGACTTGAAGATTGCTGTCCATCAACACTCTCCAAGGAACTTGACAGTGCTTGATAGTTTTGTAAAGAAGAATAGTCAAATATTGCCAAATCTAGGTGTGCAAAGTTGGTAGAGACATATCCCAACAGACTCACAGCTGTAATTGCTTCCACCAAGTATTAACTCAGGGGGGTGGAGACTTATCTAATTATGATCTTTCAGTTTTGTATTTGTAAAATATAATTTTTTTTCTCAATAAAAACTTTTTCCCCCTTAACAGTGTGGAATATGGTGTGTAGATAAGTGGGAAAAAAAATCATCATTTAAATGTATGAAACTCTGAGACACTGACACAACAAAATGTGAAAAAAGCTCAAGGGAGTGTAGACTTTCTATAGGCACTGTATTAAAGCATCAAAATCAGTCATAATACATTAATATCAACATGAAGTCTGAAACTTTACCTGCCCAAGTTATTGATTTCTACTACTACATCAACAGCAACAACTACTATGGCTACAATTCCATATTACTGCTACTAATAATAATTATAAAAATGATTTCTGTTTTAACCATCTAAGGGACTTAAGCAATACTGTGTTTATCTTTAATACTGTCCATTCCTTAGGTTTTGAATATGACTACTTTGCTGCAGGGATGAGCTGTCACATCAGGTTATGAGCAGCATGTCAACTTTAGTGACACATTTAATTACCCAGCTTAGCAAGATGCACAAGTCTCGGTGTGAGCTCAGATATCAACTTGTTGACATTGAACAGCGTAATAAATGCATCCAATTTTGCACGCTGTTAATTATCACTAAGCCTATTAGCTAAAACATTTTTTAAAGCCCAAAGCACAATTTAGGCCCTTGAAAATAAATCAATTGCCTAGAGCTAATGCAACATATTTCCAATCAAACAATAGCATTACAATGCCATCTTCTGGCCAAACTAAATGCATACACCATGCTTTGTATTGATCCAGTCATTAATGATGTCTGCTGGTACAGAACTAATGTAGGTAAGAAAAGGAAAACATACTCTGAGCAATTGGGTTCCACCACACACACACACTTAGTAGCTGCTGTTATAGAGAACTTAAATCAATGAGGGTTTCTATCACACCTTGATTATGATTTGACAGATCTCCAGCACAACATTCAGTTCCTGCCCAATTAGGATGACCACCTTTTCAAAATGCAAAAACGGGACACTATTTACATTTTTTTAATTTTTT
This sequence comes from Polyodon spathula, assembly GCF_017654505.1. NCBI lineage: Eukaryota > Metazoa > Chordata > Actinopteri > Acipenseriformes > Polyodontidae > Polyodon > Polyodon spathula. The sequence goes on from NC_054537.1 coordinate 67,278,647, forward strand.
TTATTGTTTCCCCCGAAGAGCGGGGGTTAATGATTAGTTGTAGTGATTGTGAGAGTAAAATGATTTAAATGATTAAAAATGGAACCAGCATAAAATATTTTTCAGCTAGTTTTTCCTTTAAGTCTGTATTACAAATAGGTTTATTTGAAGCTTTTATTGTTGTGGGCTATTTGGCTGTCACTGTATGTCGATGGCTCTGTGTTTATTCATTTTTAAAAGGGGAAACTCAGGAAAGAACAGAAATGCAGCACTGACTGAAACACTTTACAGTATTTTAATGCAGAGTCGTGGCATGTGATGAGATATCGGCGTGGTTATTTGTGCGATTTCTGGGAGCGCGCCTGGATACACTTTTTTTTTTTTTTTTTTTTTTAACTGGCGCGTGAGAGTGTGTCGGATATTGCAAAATAATGCAGCAGGGATGGTGCTATGATGCGCTAACAGATATGCTAAGGTTTGACTGTAGCACTAAACTTAAGATTGCACAGTGTCTACGAATTCGGAACAAATATTGTCCTAGAGGCATTAAGCCCACGACCGGGATTTGATCTTTACAATTCGGGACTGTCCCGCCCAATTAGTGGTCACCTTATGTCCAATGGCATCATTTGTTGTGTAGTTGCCTGCCAAGGGGATCCAATAGCATGACTTGCTGTACTCAAATTTCAAACAAAAAAAAAAAAAAACCTTCAAATTTAACATTGCTGATCACTGATGATGGGTTACCAAAACTCATGAGTTAATACAATTCCTTAAACATTTGTAAACATAATTAATTAATTATATATGATATATATAATAATATATATATATATATATATATATATATATATATATATATACTGGTATAATTTAAATAAAAATAAAATTATAATTATAATTATAATTATCCTGAACCCCTTAAATATGTGACTGATGGTGTCGGAAGCAGGTCACAGCAAGTTTAGGAGTAGTTCATTGGCATTTTGTACCAGGTCTGCTAAGGGGATTGGGGGTGGGTGCTGGGCATTTTGTAATCATAGAATTATATACTGTATGTGTATGATTTGGGTGTGAAAGTTAGATCTTCCAATGTACTATTGGTGCCATCTGCTGGGGTTTATTAAGCAACTACTGTAAAAAAACAAAACAAAAAAAAACACTTTGTCAATGTCTCAATTCTGTCAGTGTCTCAATTCTGCCACCTGGTGGTGTTGTGCTTCATTTATTATAGTTTGAATAACATTTAAAAATATGACTTGCTGTGCACCTTTAACCAAGGTTTTTACTACAATTTCTAGCTATGCTGCTGGATATTTGTTGAATCTTCTTTAATCATATTGTGTTGTAGGAATTACATTACCACAAAAAAAAAAAACTATGAAAGCTCATTGCAGCTTGTTGTACCTCTTGGTGGAGGAGGTGTTAAGGGAGTGGTGTCTGATTTGTTTTGTTGTTGTTTATTGTTTTTTTTTATATATACATATTTTAGAAGATTGTTATCTCAGTTTTGTCTCTTGAGTTATAGCATGTACAACCTCCTGCTGCTTGCAATAAGAATTGGGAATCTACTTATATGGCTACAAGCTCCTTTACTTGAAACCTGCTTGCCACTCCACACTCCCACTCTTCTTGACAGCAGTAGGGATGTATAACTGACATACAGAACAACAACCTTCCCTCCAATCGCAGTGCTTGTTCCACTGCTGACATTATTTTTCAGGGTCTCACAACACACTGTTCAATGACTTATCTTTTAGAGTATGTGGGTCTTCATTGGTTAGGGTTATCATATGACTCCATGTACACAAGGACAGTTCAGGTTTTTCAGCCGATATCGTCATATATTTGGTTATGTTTTACCTATCTCAGGTACCTTTACCAGCAGGACTACACTTACCAGAATGCAGTTGGGTGTGAGCTTAAAAGCCTCAACAGTCCTAGCGTTGGTGGTACCGTCATTGGTACACCATAAAATCTGTTAATTATACAACAGATTTGACTGTTTCAGTTTTTCTAATTTCTGACCAACTGAGCTGACAACAAGTAGTGATTTAGTTGTTGGAAATATTTGTATCCAAAATCATCAGTTAGAGTGATTTTCCTTAGCTTGGATTGCCACCTCTGCCACATTTGCTCATCTACTGGTCTGAAGCAAATAACACCTTTTAAATGATTACATTAAATAGCAAAGCACCTGCAATACTGATCACAATTAACATATTTCATGATGTTTCAATAAAGAACTCTAGTCAGCTCAAAAACAAATATATTACTCTAAAACTTGAATGATTATAACGGTATGTTGTGAGCCACAAAAGAGAGATAGAGAGAGATAGCTAAAGTCACAATCATGGGGTTTGCATGCGATTTTTTTTTTTTAGCATGAGACATTTACATGAGAAAAATGTCTTGTTTAAAATGTTTTTTAGGATTTCTGTTTGCTCAGTTTATTTTACTCGAGTAAACCAGGCTTTTCACCCAACGTCATGCAAATGAATGGGAAAGGAGGGGGTTGATAGGTAAATTAGCTATGCATAAAGTACTTGTACTGTTTTTGAAGATTACTAGTGAAATTTTGTGAAAATGTGGTTTCCATGTGCAGAGAACTGGTACATGAGTAAATCTAAGCTGCTGTAATAAAGCAACATACCTTGTGTCTGGCTGGTTAATAATGTGTTTTACTGCTCTTGCCCAAATTGTTTTTCAAATGTCATTGGTGGGGTGTCATGTCGTTAGTAGCAAATACTGTTTCAACTAATTTATCTTATGAGTCATTAATTAAAAATAAACTCTGAGGTATAAAATGAAACTGACCAACAGGTATTTCAGCTCACCATGACGTTATATATACATGTAGTGGACAAAAATATGGAAATGCCAATGTAAAGTCATTTAATAGGGCGTTGGGCCACCACATGAGGCCAGTATGGCCTGTATGCGCCATGGCATAGAGTCTACCAGCCTCTGGAATTCTGATGGAGGAATGCATCACCATTCTTCCACAAGAAAGTCAATCAACTTACTCCTGGTTGATGGAGGTGGAAAACGCTGTCTCAGGCGTCGTTCCAGAATATCCCATAAATGCCTCATTTACCCAGGTGTTTCAATTTTTTTGTCCACTACCTGTGTGTGTGTGTGATGCTGCGTGTACTACCCTGGCTTTGATTTAGAAACCCTCCCATCAGGGCGGCTGACCACTGCTGAGGAAGCATTCAACACCACGCTTGGGCAAATACGGGTCGTGGGCACTTCAAAGGGAGGTGGCGGATACTGATGAAACGGACTGAAGTGCAGCATTAGTTTGTTCCCAAAATTCCCACTGAATGCTGTATCCTGCATAAACTCTTGTCAACAGCAAAATGAGATGTTCAAGAAACAGTGGCTGCCTGTGAGACAGACGGGGAAGGTTACCAGTGTTGTGAAGTCTCACAAGAAAAAAAAATGACACTGCCTTTCAAAACAAGCCCAAAACAATTGAACCCTTGTTAGAGTGGGTGTTTATGCAAGTTCTAACCAGCAACTCTTAAAAACAAACCCAATTCTGCTTATTATAAGTGGATTTGGCAACTGTGAAGGTTACCTCAGCCGCCAGTTTCAAATGGACAGCAGCGATCTGAGGAGTCTTGTGCTGTCAGAGTCTCTCTTTTCTTTTAAGTTGTGTTGGATTTACTGTTGGTTTAAATATTAATGATACAAACAAATAAAACACAGTCAATACGTTCATTTGCAATTTTATTTGGTCAGCTCTAAGAGGGCATCAACAACTTGTTGGATGTTGTTGCGCTGTTTTGGGCAATTGAGCTGGCTCATGACATCCAGTTCACCAACTATATTTATTAACATGGAGGACAGATGCACATTGTCTTTGGACATAGCTGGGATAAAAAAAAGGACGGGAATTAATTCAGTTAGACATTTAAGCAACAAGGGTATTCTCAAACAGCTGCATTAATACTATAACAAGGGCATAACACAGTTCATGGTAAATGGTTTTATACAGAACTGTAATCCCACAAGTGATAAACAACATGACAGACCAGACACAGCAAAACACAATAATAAAAAAAAAAAGTGCCACCTAGATTATCATTAAGGTGAACTATACAACTGCTAACCATAAAGTCACCCATCAGCCACTACTTTCTGTTGTCTTGGAATCAACAATAACAGCTGACCTGCTCCCTTGCAATATTTATAGTTAAGAATAAACACGCTCTTTAACATTTACATGTGAAATGCAGGTTTCCATTCAAATTTTCCTGTAGTTTAGTCATTTACACAAGTAAATGAGATTTACCCTATCTCTCCGTTTTTTTTCAGCCACAAACCTGATTTACCCGAGTAATTCTCCCAAATGTGCACACGCATCTCCATTTCACATTCAAACCCCATGAATGGCATGGTTTGAATTACCAATAGTATCCAGGCCTGGTAAAGCTATTAAAATTATATTTGAAACTACATACACTTTAACTGCAAGATAAATTCTAGTCTGTATGTTCAAGTAACTTCTCACTTAAAATTACTCTTGCATCCAGCTCTTCCTGTCAGCCTGTTCATTTTTAAAACAACTGACCAGACCCAGGATGTCTCTTTCTGGTTGTTTTGCTTTTTATTTATCCTTAATTTAGGTAGAAATGCCGACTTGTGGTTGGAAACTATATCAAATCTTTGTACTTAGAAAAATGAATCAAACAAAGAATAAATAAAACAAAAACAAACAAACAAAAGAAACATGCAGACAAATGAAAGCGGATTGTGTCCAATTTTAACTGAAGCCTATGTTTGTATTCCTGAATAATATTACCATCATAATCATAATTCCAAAATAGTACCACAAAGCTTTAGGCAGGAAACTAAATACCAAATGTTAAGCAGGCATTGGACTAAGGAGGGAACTCATACAGTATGTCCATGTCAACCCTCAGTCAGAAGCAACAGTCAGCTGTTTTTATCCTCAAGTAAAATGTTATTTTTCAATCTCAATAACACTTGCATGAAGAATGCCCATGGAAGATGACATGCACTGAAAAAGATGGGGTCAACAGCACCAGAGAGGTATTGCAAAGGTGTGAAAGCTTTGAAAAAGGTGTTTTAGTATAGAACTATGTTTTTTTTTCTTATTTTTTAAGATACAAGAGAAACCTTTCTTTGGAGGGGCAAAGGAAGGTGGGAATACCCCCAGACTATTATGAGACAAAATGTAATTGAGCTCCTTGTATCTTAATGCAATCTTTTCACGTACTGGTACAGAATACTAATCTTGTAGTTTATTTGCCTAAAGCTAGATACCAGTGTTCCAAATTATCGTCACATAAAAACATGAAGGTATATTATGCTGAGAAATTATAAATGTGTGGCGAAAAACTCCATGTTTCTGATTAAAACTCAATTTCCAAGGTGTTCAGCAATCATGTTCCTCATATATGTTTTGTAATTGCAAGTGTCAGAGCAACCGTTTGTCACAAAGCTGCGCTTCGATTCCATTTTAATTTAGATTGAGATAGCATTGTCAAATCGCCCCATGGGCAGGCCATATCCGGTCGTGACATTTGCATTTCGGGGGAATCTGAACGATTGAAGTTAATGTTAATGGTAGGAGGGAAGGAACACTGGGAAAAGCCCCCCCCCCCCCCCCCCCCCCGCCGCCGCTAGCTGATGTCTGTATCAACAGCGAAGAAATTAAAAAAGAAAGAAAATGTAATTTACAAACATGAAGTAAACACTCACGTAACACTTGTTTGAAGTAAATACACAATTTCCCAGCTCTTGTCCAATTTCATTATAGCCCCAGGGAAATGAATTTTAATATCTAGTTCTACAGCAATGATTAAAATTGTAATGCTCATGTAAAATCAATCCATATGACATTTTAAAGAATGCAGTATTAGAAATGTTATATTAAACACCATTTTAGTTTTTTTTTTCCATGTTTTCTTTATGTTTTGTTTTTAAAGCAACACTCCTCCAGATAATTCATAGAAACAGAGGCTCTGTTTTCTTAGCACACACTGATGTGCTTGATGTTGTTTTTTCATTATGCAAGGCCCATCTCTCAGACCCGCTTCAAGATCAAGTATTACTGTTAACAGGCCTCTTCAGCTGTGAATATTTATGCCCTTCTCTAGCAAGTAATCTTCAAACCAAACTGCGATGGCAACCTTGAGAAAAAAAAATGGATTGCACAATATGGATGTCCACATACAGAAAACGTACTTCTGATTCTGTAACATGAAGGATGAATATCTTTGATATGAATATCTCTGAGTTGCTGACCATACAGATGGAAGAATGTACAGACAGAAATATCCACAGAATCGGATAATCTCATTAATTTATGATAAATCATGTTAGTACATGCACATGAGTACAAAGCTGATTAAAACACAAGAAGCAGAGAGCACTTGTAAGAGGGGAACTTCTACCTGGGGCAAAGTACTCTTGTTGAACCATTGAGGTTTGTATCTACTGTACATCAGCGACTTTGATCGGGTGGTAATTAGCAAATTTGCCAAATTTTCAGATGACGCAAAGCTTGGGGGAGTGGCTGACATGCCTACAGCCACTCAGAAAATCCAAAAAGATTTAAGACCACATACTGAAATTGGCAAATTAAATTGAATGTCAACAAATGTAAAGTGTTACATGCCTGTCACAAAAATGTGGGATCCACATACCAAATGGAGCAGATAGAACTAGAACAGGCACACCAAGAGAAAGACTGCAGTGTTGTAACTGACTCATTGCTGTCAGCAACCAAACAGTGTGGGGAAGCAATCAAAAAGACAAACAGAATGCTTGGGTATATAGTCAGACACGTATAGTACAAATCCACTGAGTTTATGATGTTGTATTGCATAATGCCTTGCTGACACCACACTAAAAGCGTCTGGACTAATCACAGGGTTTAAGGACTAAGCTACAATAAGTAGTTAGTAAGAGGCTAGCAATTTACAGACACATTATCAATGCTTAATAACAAACCGAAAACACAATGTACTCAAACAGGATGTATTTTTATAAAGATATTAACATAATTTTCAAACTATTAAGTAAGGTCAGATTTTCTCATATGGATTAATATTACTATTTTTACATTATTAACATCAATCTATTTTGCTCCTTACTCTTTAAAATGATGCAAAACAATACTACTTCATCCATACCTTTAAACATTCAGTCATACATTCTCAGGTAAAATATATGTAATTCAAACACTTCACAAGAAACTAAATTAATTAGGTCCCTCTAAATATGAATCCCATTGTTTCATCACTGTGTGTGAATTGTAGTCATTTTCCAATTAGGAGCTGCTGGAGAGGAGAGTAAAATCCATTTAACCCTCTTTCAAAACTTAAACACCACATATACCCATCTACAGCAGTTTTTTATATACAAACCTATTTATAGGTGGTCTTGTACATCCACTTACTTTTTACATGGGTGTGGCAAAGTGTGATGCAGAGTGCAATAAACAAACAAGGAGAGTTATAATCCTGTTGGAAAGGTATTTTATTGTATCCAGGTCTGGCGACCAAATAATAAGACCCTGGCAATACACAACAGTGTGTACTGCGTGGCGTAAATAATAACGAGTTGCAGTCCCAAATAATAAACACAGATATCTGCCCCACAATAATGCTAACACAGTCACCAATCCTAGGTGCATGCAGTAGTGCTCATGGTGGGTGTTTCTTTAGGACAATCTTGCAGTGCTGTTCTGGGTCAGTGCTGGCCCTTGGTCACAGCTCCGGAAACGTGTTTAACTGTCTAGTAAAACACAAGACAATTACAGACAAACAAAACACTTACGAATGTTTCTTTATTATTTTTCGTGGGGTCTCTCACACAGTTCTTATGGTTCAATCATTTTTAAACCAAGCCAAGGAACAGATACATCGCATCAACCCCTATTTATACCGTCACTCATGACCCCTTGGTAACGATTGCAGCCGCACCTGTAATCTGCGGTTGCCACATTATTTACCTTCCGGGTCAATGAGTTAGTGTACCGAAGCTCCGTCTCTTTTCTACATGAATGACTTCATTTTAACCCCCGGAACGAAGTGTCAGACCAAGTAGTCCAGAGTATTTTGTTCCCGTTACTTAGTGCCCTCACAAGTCGGGAGGGTGATTTACCGCCAAGAATCATTGTCTTTCTGTCAGAGTGGGACATGTACTTTTAAACAGCCCTGGATTCTTGTTGTAGCACTGTAGGGAGCAGTTGGAGTTGCATGTTAAAGAGGGTCCAATGTTATTATACTTTCATAAATATTGGCCTTGGGACATAAAGTGGGTCTCAAAAGTATTCACCCCCCTAGGAGTTTTCCACATTTTATTGTGTTACAACATGGAATCAAAATGGATTTAATTAGGAGTTTTTGCCATTGATCAACACAAAAAAAGTCCATAATGTCAAAGTGAAAAATAAAATCCTCAAATTGTTCTAAATTAATTACAGTTAATTAATTTGCTATGACACACCTAAATAAGCTCTGAAGCAACCAATTGTTTTTAAAAGTCACATAATTAGTTGAATGGAGTCCACCTGTGTGCAATTAAGGTGTTTCACATGATTTCAGGTTAAGTACACCTGTCTCTGGGAGGCCCCACCGTTGGTTAGTACATTTTCTAACAAAAACTACATCATGAAGACGAAGGAACATTCAAAGCAAATCCGGAATAAGGTTCTTCAAAAGCACCAATCAGGGGTAGGATATAAGAACATTTCCAAGGCACTGAATATAACCCGGAGCACAGTAAAGTCCATTATTAAGAAACAGAGAGAATATGGCACAACTTGAATCTGTCTAGAACAGGCCGTCCTCAAAAACTGAGTATCCAGGAGAGAAGGGCACTAGTCAGGGAGGCCTATGGCAACTCTAAAGAACACAGTCTTCCACGGTTGAGCTGGTAGACACTGTGCATACGGCAACAATAGCCCAGGTGCTTCACAAAACTGGCCATTATGGGAGAGTGGCAAAAAGAAAGCCATTGTTGAAAAAAACTCACATCAAATCTCCGCTAGAGTTTGCCATGTGGGAGACTCTGAGACAAGGTAGAAGAATATTCTATGGTCTGATGAGACCAAAATAGAGCTTTTTGGCCTCAACGCTAAGCGCTATGTTAGACGCAATTCTAACACTGCACATCATCCTGAGAACACCATTTTACTGTGAAGCATGGTGGTGGCAGCATCATGCTATGGGGATGCTTCTCTGCGTCAGGGCCTGGAAAGCTCATGAAGATAGGGGGCAAAATGGATGCAGCAAAGTGCAGAGTAATCCTGGAGGAAAACCTGCTGAAGTCTGGAAGAGACCTAGGACATGAGAGAAGATTAATCTTCCAGCACGACAATAAGCCCAAACATACAGCCAAAGCCACACTGGAGTGGCTTAAAAACAAAAAGTTCAATGTCCTGGAGTGGCCCAGTCAGAGCCCGGACCTCAATCCAGCTGAGAATATTTGGAAAGAGTTGAAAATTGCTGTTCACCAAAGGTCCCCATCCAACTTGATGGAGCTTGAGCAATTTTGCAAAGAAAAATGGGCAAATATTGCAGTGTCCAGATGTGCAAAGCTGGTAGAGACTTATCCAAATAGACTAATGGCTGTAATTGCTGCCAAAGGTGCCTCTACCAAATATTGACTCAAGGGGGTGGATACTTATACAATCAATTTTTTTCTGTTTTGTATTTGTAATTAATTTAGAACAATCTGTAGATTTTATTTTTCAATTTGACATTATGGACATTTTTGTGTTGATCAGTGGCAAAAACTCCTAATTAAATCCATTTTGATTCCATGTTGTAACACAATAAAATGTGGAAAAGTCCAAGAGGGGTGAATACTTTTGAGAGCTGCTTTAGATATACAGCTGTGCCAGGATTCAATTATTAATTAATCATTCACATGAATCCCAGCAGGGGAACTAATTTGTGCACTTCCTGTGTCAAAACAGAAAGTCTGCAAATAGAGAATATAGAATCCATGCAAAAAAGTTCTTAGATGCACCTAAAAGGTCTCTCCACAGTGGCAAGATTCTAATGAGAACCTTTACATCTTAAGTGTAGGCATTATTTTAAGAACGGTGGAGGAGATTAAGAAAAACTGGAATGATATTCCGAGGCGCACAAAAGAAAAAGTCTCATATAAAACGAGGGCTAATCCTCCACTGTTATTTTAGTAATGCATAAAGAATTTATTTTTTTGCATTCTGGTATTTAATGATGCTGGTTCAGGCAGTATTGTTAAATTCGAGTTGGAAAGAAAATGATTAAAAAAAAAGGACAGAGGGACAGATGATGTAGTTAGTTTGTAGCTAGAGCAAGTACAGTTTTTCCACCACATATACCATAGAGATATGCTTTAAAATCATACATAGAGTAATAAATACAGACAAACATAAGAAATAGGAGAGTTGTAACTATATAAGACCTTAAGAAGATATAAATTGTAGTTAAACTGAAGACTGTTCGTATGCAGCGCTACTGTTGCTGAACATATTGCTATAGAACAATGGAAGGATTATCCACCCGTTTGACTGCCATAGATGTAAGTAAATAAAACGTATTGTTTCTGAAATTTGAAAAGTCTATATGCCTGGAATTATTCTATATGAAATAAGAAGTTGAACAAATATGCGAAGCACAGTAACTGGATGATGCGTCATAACGTACTACTATAAACTCTGAAGTGGTATTTTTGTTTATTAAGAAGCCACCGCACATTCCATATTTTATTCATTTGTCCTGGTGATGTATTTCAAGTACTGCTTGTACCAAAATCTCCAATTCCATACTGGTAAATTTCAGTTTTCGCTTCTGAGCATCCTCATCACCATGGCTAGTACCAGGCTGAGGTTTTTGTGTGCCATTCATTTACTTTTGGAATGTGTAGCCCACACACGCAGGGTTGACCCAAACCCGCTATTTATTTTGAGAGGTGTGTAATTCTCCACCGTTAATTGCAGTGAGGGGTATTTAAATTGGTTGACTGCAGAATCACCTGCTTTACCTAATTAGTCTTATAAAATAGGTCGTTATTTTGACGCTGAGTGCGGCCGTACTGAACATGCACATTACGTGGCTTTTTGCGGTCGGTTTTTCCCCTTTATAAATTTTGGGCTCAATGTTTACATAAAGAGTAATGTAAATACATTATGTTTTCCAAGAAATGCAACTGCTTTTTATTTAAACCACTGTATTTATTGTCAATAGCTAATTTCGGTTGTACCTAATATCATTCACAGACAGTATTACAGGACAACAGAGTAGAAGTTCCAGTTGCAGTTGAAAGTACTGGCACCCTACACTTAATTGAAGATAATTTGAAAAAATGTTAAATGCAAGCATTTCGTCAACATTAGCCACTAATTAATATCAAAAGAACAAAATACACAATTTCTCTTAATTTAACAAACAATCTTTATAAAAATCAAAAAGCACTTATGCAATTTCATTTTTTTTTTTTTGTGATAAAAGCATTGGTACATTTTTTATCATGTAGCGCCTTTCATAGTGGCCCACCATCCCAAAGTGCTTTACAGAACTGTGCATTATATGCAAAGTCACTTACAATAGGACACTGATTCAACATCGTGTCTGCAGGAGGGAGCACACAGAGGTTAAGTGACTTGCTCAGGGTCACACAGTGAGTTAGTCAGTGGCAGCTGTGGGATCTGAACTGGTGACCTTCTGGTTATAAGCCCAGGACTTTAATCACTGGACCACACTGCTGCCATAATTTACAATAAAAGTAATATATATATATATATATATATATATATATATATATATATATATATAATATATATATATATATATATATATATATATATATATATATATTTTAGCAACACAGCAGATGATGTTCAAGACAAAGGCTTTGGATTCACATTTGAGAAAAGCACTCTAAGCAAGCTACAACAAAGGGATTGGCTAAAGAACAGTATCAAAGGAATAGGAACACCAAAATCCACAATCAGAGCAGCAATCAAGAAGTACCACAGAAAAAATTAAACTGAAACACTTGAAAGACGTGGATGTCCAAAGGTAAGTACAAGTATATCATGTAGGAGAATCATCTGAGCAGCTAAACAAAATCCAAGATTAACAAAGAAAGGTTTAGAAGCATCAGGCATAGTAGTGCATGAAATAATTGTACAAAGGCACCTGAGCACAGAAGAGCTGTATGCACATAAATCTCGTTGCAAACCACATTTAAGAAAATGTTAAAACAAACATAACATTTGACAAGAAATATAAACAGAAGTCTTTAACAAAATTATCTGGTCCAAAGGGACTAAAATATAACTTTTCCCCAAAAATGGACCACAGCATGTTAGGAGAAAAAAAAGGTAAAGCCTTCAATGAGGAAAACCTTGTCTCTAGTTAAACATGGAGGTGGTTCGATCATGATATGGTATGGGGGTGTTTTAATAGTTCTGGGACTGGAGACATTCATGTGATTGAAGATCAAATTAACGAAGCCATGTATCAAAACATTCTACAAAGTACAGTGGCAACTTATAATACAATAACGACCCAAAGTATGTGGTTAAACTTTGGAGTTCTTGAAGAAAAATGAAGATGAAAGTTCAGGAATGGCTTTAGCAATCACCAGCTATCAATCCAATAGAAATGCTTTGGACGGATCTGAAAAAAGCTGCACTCAAGCACTGTGTATCCAGTCTCGCTGAGCTGAAGGAAATATGTGAGACGAAATGGGCCCGGATTTCACCAACAAGATGTAATATACCGATTAGCAATTAAATACGATTATTTGATTTTTATAAAGATTATTTGTAAAATTACTAGAAATTGTGTATTGTGTATTTTGTTTTATTATAAAGTGGTTAAAGCTTACTAAATGCTTGTCCTTAATCTGTTGCCTTAAATTATGGTATAATAAGCGTTGGGTGCCAATACTTTTGTATGCCAATACAATATATTTTACAAGACAATGTGTAACACATTTGTTGTTCTTATATTTAACATTAAAAACCATAGTTTTTTTTACTTAAGTACATTATGGTACAAACTGATTTTTTTTAAAATGGATTTTCACACTCATTTCTGCCATATTCTAATTTACTCCATGTATTGCATTTGCTTGGTTTTAAAAATAAAATCTTAAAGAAAATATAATTTGTATTATATGTACAAGTACTAAAAAGTTACTAACCACACTGAAATCGTTTCACACCTGTGCAGACAAAAAAAAAAAAGAAAGAAAGAAACAGGCCCCTTAACAGTTTGCTCTTGTTGATACACTAGCAATCGTTGCCAACAATGGTGACTGGATTATTTTAAAGCAGAAGATTTTAGTTGCTCAAATTTGTATAAAACTAATTGCAGCTCCCCCTAGTGGGTGAGTATGGCAACTATCAATTGCTCGCAGAATGAGGTTGTAATAATAATAACACTATGTAACACAATTTTTGTTCCTGGGTAGTAAGTGTTATTTCCTAATTGCTTATGCCTCAAAAGTATAGAAAATGGCTATTATTCCCCACAAACTTTTCTTTTGTGACCAGGACAGGTAAATTTCAAAATATCACTATTTCCAATGAGAAAACGGGTGAATTTGTGTCTTTTCGTTCACATAAAGTCAGAAAAAAACAACATATGAATCCAAATTAACATGTATTTATACTAAAGTAATACAAAAAAGACTACAAAAGATTTAAAAATTACAATTTACAGTATAATCGTAAATCTCAAAAAACTACTCACTTCTAAATCTTTTGTAATCATTTGTGTATTACTTTAGTATAGATACATGTTAATTTGGATTAATATGTTGTTTTTTAAGAACATAAGAACATAAGAAAGTTTACAAACGAGAGGAGGCCATTTGGCCCATCTTGCTCATTTGGTTGTTAGTAGCTTATTGATCCCAGAATCTCATCAAGCAGCTTCTTAAAGGATCCCAGGGTGTCAGCTTCAACAACATTACTGGGGAGTTGATTCCAGACCCTCACAATTCTCTGTGTAAAAAAGTGCCTCCTATTTTCTGTTCTGAATGCCCCTTTGTCTAATCTCCATTTGTGACCCATGGTCCTTGTTTCTTTTTTCAGGCTGAAAAAGTCCCTTGGGTCGACACTGTCAATACTTTTAGAATTTTGAATGCTTGAATTAGGTCACCACGTAGTCTTCTTTGTTCAAGACTGAACAGATTCAATTCTTTTAGCCTGTTTGCATATGACATGCCTTTTAAGCCCGGAATAATTCTGGTCGCTCTTCTTTGCACTCTTTCTAAAGCAGCCATATCTTTTTTTATAGTGAGATGACCAGAACTGAACACAATATTCAAGATGAGGTCTTACTAGTACATTGTACAGTTTTAACATTACTTCCCTTGATTTAAAATCAACACTTTTCACAATGTATCTGAGCATCTTGTTAGCCTTTTTTATAGCTTCCCCACATTGTCTAGATGAAGACATTTCTGAGTCAACAAAAACTCCTAGGTCTTTTTCATAGATTCCTTCTCCAATTTCAGTGTCTCCCATATGATATTTATAATGTACATTTTTATTTCCTGCATGCAGTACCTTACACTTTTCTCTATTAAATGTCATTTGCCATGTGTCTGCCCAGTTCTGAATCTTGTCTAGATCATTTTGAATGACTTTATGTGAACGAAAAGACACAAATTCCCTTGTTTTCTCATTGGAAATAGTGATATTTTGAAATTTACCTGTCCTGGTCACAAAAGCAAAGTTTGTGGGGAATAATAGCCATTTTCTATACTTCTGTGGCATTGGCAATTAGGAAATAACACTTACTACCCAGGAACAAAAAAAAAAAAAAAAAAAAAAAAAAAAAAATTGTTACACGGTGTAATAATAATAATAATAATAATAATAATAATAATAATAATAATAATAATAATAATATTTTTTAATAATATTTTTTCCAAGTCATTGACAGGTTTTTCTATTTTTTTTTTTTTTTTTTTATCACTGTGGGTTCTTTGCACCTGCAATCTTTTTTATACATATATAACAGATCAACCGATAATGTTATTCCTTATAGGAACTGACTACACAATGCTTCACATTTATATGATATTTTAAAACAAATCTAGCCAAGCTCAAATGACATTTAACTTAGCCACTGCAACTTTCACCTTAAATCCTTTAGTCATGTTGTGGTGTTTTCTAGCAATGCACAATCGATTGGGTTATACCGGCCATATATAACAAACAATAGTATCATTTACCACTGGGTATTGCAATTTGACAAATTCAACATGTATTGAATTTCTTCAGGTATTACTTGACTCATGATGATAGGAGCAAAACTGACTTTAAGCCCAAGCTTCTGTTTTTACATTATTTTACACCCTCTGGGTAAAGGCTTAGTGACTGACAGTCTGACTTGTTTTATTTTAGACCACAAATTGTTTTACTAGCCACAGTTGCTTGTCAATCAATTGTGAGCATGTTCAAAATATATTTACACACACACACACATATATTAACTGTTTTGCTTTAGGATATTTCTCATGTACATTGGCAGACTAGTATTTTCCCGTTTATTTGCTGATAGCCAGTGTATTAATACAAACTTTGTGCTTGTTTCTTGCCACCACTTTAGAATCAGTCCTGTATCCTTAAACAAATGAACTGCAATTTTTTGTTATTCTGTATGGATAGTCCCTGTGCTCCCCACTTCCCTATTTTGATTTCCCACAGGGGATTATGGGAAATGTAGTTTTGAAAGCCCAATCATTTGTAGATGTATGACAACATGACCTACACATTTCCAAGATTATTAATTTCTGTCACAAGTCACAATGCATGCAGGTTTTCATTTAAAAAAATACAAAAACAACAATATACCAGAGTTCCAAAAAATAACAAGTGCCAAAGTGCAGAATTCAGAGAATTTCCACTTGATAGGCAGCACTGTTACAGTCCAATGGATGATTCAACAAAAAATAATAGTGAGAATACATTTGGGCACACTATCAAATAAAAACAAATGAGTTTGAACCTTGGGAATGGTCAGTTTCCCATAGATCCAGTTTATTCCCCAGAATAATACTTTGTCTTTTTTCATTCATGTTCAGAACATTTAGTTTCTTGCATGTTTAATATCATATATTGGGTCATATTTTCATATGTAAATTCATATGCAGTATAGCCATTTTGCTTTAATCTTTCTCAACTTTTGTTAGTTAAGTTATGTTTATGTAAATGATGGGTATCAATAAGATAGTATCAAATCATGTTTGCAATAACATGTTTCTTTCAAAACTACACATTTGAAACCTATGTAATGAATGAGGGTGGACAACAGTTTAGGACTTATTTTGTTAGCTTCAAACACTGGGATGCAGCACTTTCTTGTACTGAGGAAGATACAGCAGCATGCTTGGCATTCAGGGATTGCTCGAGATAATCTGGCTGGCCAGGTGTCTGAAGGTGCCCTTGCTCCTACAATTGTCCTGTATACAGGAGTCACCACATTGTGAGATTTCTTATGACAGGTGTTACCTTCTTCAGCTTACAGCCTGGCTGGTCTCCCTCGCACTGCTTTGAACATGAGTCCCTTGTTCTGAAACTTCCTTCACTGTCAATACCAGCAATGTCACAGAAGTAAGCCAGCCTTGATAAAGGAATGGTTTGATTCCACATGCCACATGTTACTTAAGCCTGGCCGTTGCAGCTCCGAGATGTAAGACAAGGGAAATCTTTGTGTCAAACACAAGTGCTTGGCTGTGTCCTTGCATGCCTGTCTTTCAACCCAGACCTTTGCTAGACACCTGTACACTGTCATTTTAAACTGCCTAAAAATGTACAAATTGTATTTTTGTACAAGCCAGGATCAAAGGGAAGGATCATTCTCACACAGGAAACAGAGCAGGAGAAGATATGTCAATCATAGAGTGTGCAGAGACCTTATGGTCTGAAGGTTTGAGGCAAAACAAATATGAGTTGTCACTTACTCTGACCTTTACTATCAACCAGCTGTACAATTTGATACAAACAGAAGTTTTTAATTTATATTAAACAGCAACTACTAATTCATAAATGCCACAATATTTCATGTATTTTGAAGTACAACTCTGAGATTAATATCCTTGTGTGGTATTGAAAAAGCAGTGTTGGTGAGTGATGTTGCTTAGGTTGCAATTGAGCATTCCAGTGCATTAGAAAAGATATGACTGGATTTCACACTAGAACAATTATCTCTCGTGATTTATATGTCATCAGAAACCCTTGATACAGTTATAGCCTTATTATGCACAATTGGGTGTACATTATTCCTTATATCACCAACCTTATTATAATATAATAATATATAATATAAGAATATATTGTGACTGGATTCTGAGACACTAAATAACCACTGTAGCTAGCTCTCTCGTCGAGAAGCATAACGTGATTTATATGTCATCAGAAACCCTTGATACAGTTATAGCCTTATTATGCACAATTGGGTGTACATTATTCCTTATATCATTATAATTGGGTCCAATATTGTGGTCGGTATCACAATATGGGTTGTTTCAAATATCCCTTACAAGTACCAACATTAATTAGTATATATGAACAAATATGATTTTAGACGGAGTCTCGCACCACCCAGTTGTATTTTGTCGTCTGTAGTGTATAATAAAACACCAAAGTTTATAGGAAATTGTTCATTGTATGTAATTCATAGGGCGCATATGAGGGCTGAGTGTTATAAGACAAACAGGACAGATATAAATCTTACAACTCAGAGGACCTAGAGGAGCTTCCTCGCTCGGCCTTGGAAAACAAATAAACAGATACTTGGAAAACAAATACTCATGAGAGCGCAGAGGTTCCATGTGGTTGGAACCGAAAACATTGGACGGGAAGAGCTCCTACTGCTCGGAGGACCACGTTCTAGTGGCCAGGGTAGACTCGGCTTTCCAAGGAGCAGAAAGGTCTTGGACCTGGAAACAGAAAGAGTTAGACAGGGACAGCACCAGACGCGTCCTCGAGGCTGAGGTTGTGCCAGGCGTCTGGTGCCGCCGGGTCGTGAGCCCCAATGGGACCAGAAAATAAGAAGACAGTTAGAGGCCAGATCTGTGAGGGCTGAGCTCGGCTAGTAGAGACAGAATTAGGATAGAGCCTATGTAGAGGCAAGTGCATGAGCTACGAAAGTACAGGTGTGGCCTGTGGTTCCCTCTGGCTTCCTGTGAGAGCCACTGCCATATTGGCATATGTGCAGCATGGCCAGACCCCCCCCCCCCCCCCCCCCCCTCCAAAAGATAGGACTCCAGGCTTCAGCAAACCTCACCATGAATAAAAGACGGCTTGTTGCACACATAGAATAAAAGTTAGAAATGACAAAATAAAAGGTTAGTAAAATGACTATGGATTGGAGGCAGTTGGCACTGTGGAGAAGGAAAAACGCCCATTCTTAACTTTTAAAATGGAGGAAACCCTCTGGTGGCCTCGCAGAGAAGGCACCCCCACTCCGGGCATGCTAACAGTTAATTGCTGGACTACTGCAATATCTGAGGGATATGTTCTGATATAAGTCTCTACAGATGCTGAAGACCAGTGCCCCATGTTCTTAATAAGGTGCTGGTTTACTCATGTGCTTGCTGTTGAGGTAGCTGCTTTCTGCTTATTTTTTAATAGCTCAGCCGGTCAAGGTGAATTGAATTGCTGATTGCTAAAAGACAAACGCAAGACCAAGTCTGGTAGTTGGGATCAAGCTTTTATAGGAGAGTATAGATTGACAGGTGAGATAGCCAAAGAGAGTCCTGTATGTAAGTAATTGTATGTAAGTACAATTTGTTTATACAACTTCACAAATGACCAAGCAAATGATCAAATAAGTGCAACACTAGAGAACAGGGCTTGCAAACAGAGCTTTCTTTAACTAAATGTAGAACCATATGCAGTATAATGCTTTAAAATAATGTGTTTCTTTCCAAATTAGATATGTCAGACCTATATATCGAATGGAAGTGCACAACAGGTACGGTTTATGGAATTATATTGTTTGCTACAACCAATAACTGGCAATGGACATTTTGCATTAGGATAGGACCAAAATCATGTTTGAACACCACAGATAAATCTGGTCATGTTAGTTACATATTAATTTGGAAGACTGTAATGCAGTCTGGTGGAACCAGCCTTGTGAATTAGAAGAAATGCCTGATTTGTCCCCGTTCAGTAAGATACTAGATTGGCTCTGTCCTTGTAATAATACACTCACTAACTCCAAATTGCTTAACTCAGGATGAATTTCCTGATATGTTGTGGGCAATGACATGTTTTGTGAAATGTGTTTCTCTTTTTGCCATGTGTGTAATCAGAATGGAATGCAAATGAGTGTCAAAGTGCAGAGAAAACAACGGATTATCACTCCCAGAGTATTGACAGGCCAGAGTGTTGGATGACACTAAGCACAGATACACTCCGGCGTGAAACGCTTGATAAGAAGTCAGTCAATTGACCCAGAGGCCATTTGTTATCCTGAGACTATCGCTAATAACAGTCCCACGGAGTGAAGACTACTACAGTTACTTCACCATCAGATTAAACTCACTACTTAGTACCAACTGTCTCTATTCAGGTTTTCAGTCTATAGGACAGTTTATTTGGAGAATCCTGAAATGATGACTTGTGATAATCACACAGTACAATATATATATATAAGCTGCCTTTGCTGGAGTTGATCAGTCTTGGATATTCTGAGATATCCGTATATATATATATATGTGTGTGTGTGTGTGTGTGTGTGTGTGTGTGTGTGTGTGTGTGTGTGTGTGTGTGTGTGTGTGTGTGTTCAATGGTACCTCTAAGAATGTCTGATGTTTTAATACACAGTCCAGCCAGCATAAGGAAATTCACTAAATATGTTTCATGTAATTTTGCCAGAAACAGTATTGTAATAGTTCAGAAAAACCTACGAAATGTATTAAGTTTTGTGCTGAAAAAAGTTGATTATTTATGTTTTAAAAACAACAACTTTGTCTCTTGCATATAATTGTACACATACACCAGTTCTATATTCATATTGCTGTCAGCTTCTCAGACATACCAAATTATTTAGTTTTTGCTAATATCCACTGAATGCCATCTGATCAGAAAAAAAACGTTTATTACTACATCCTTCCATTAATTAATTTTCAAGTTATGACAACAAAGTCCAATCTTTGGAGTTTAAGAGGGAAGTTTGGGCTCCTTGTCTATCCAGTTCTTGAACATATTGACAGGATGGTCTATTTATTTGGACAAATAGAACATGAGCTATGATCAAACTAACTAATTCTGCATACTGTCCAGCAATGAGATGGACATGTACAAACATATTGGTCACTTCCATTACAGCCCATCATTAATCAGATCCATAATCTACTTTCATTCTATTAAGACGGAGATCACTAATATATATATATATATATATATATATATATATATATATATATATATATATATATATATATATATATATAAACAAGGGCATGTGATCATAGTGTAATAAATGTGTACCAGCTACATGTACCTTTATTTTGAAGTGTTTTTTAAAAACAGGAAATACGGCTCTGTATGGTCATAATAATCAATTAATGTCTACCGTATAATCACACAAATATAATGAGAGTGCGCTTATACACTAGGGACTATTTTTTAAAAGAGTTTAAGAGAAAGATAAAAAGTGAAAATCTGTCAGAAATCCAATTACACTGTTTGAATGCAGTCTTTTAAATATTATTTGCACGACTATGATTGCGTACAGTAATGCAGATTTCGAAAACATTTTAGCCTCTACGTCTTGCATTTACACTCATCTTCAGGGTGCTCATACTTAGAAACAGGCACATAGGCTTGCACATGAAACCGGAATTAAATTAAATTAAAGTAAATACATTTCTTACCCAAGTAAAAGCACATGATTATCTAGTATCTTAAAAAAAAAAACCCTACTGGATATAACAGTTCTGCCTCACTGGACCTCAAACATGGAAGGGCTTCACATTTAAAGGGTGTCAGATACCCCTAAAACAGCAATTGCAACCTGTCCTGGTTATCTTCATTTTGTCCATAATAGAAAGTGTGGACTAACATGAAGCAGTCTTTAGCTCCTGTATGGTGTTATACAAGCAGACCAATTCTATTTGTACTAATTGTGTTCAAAGAAAGGCTGATTTAATTTAGCCCTCCACACTAGATTTACTGTGTCAGTAAATGGTAACCGTAATGATGTGCTTCTGGCTCTAGCACACTTCTCTATGTCAGCAATAGACTAATAATAACCTTGACTGTGTCTCAGATCTTATCCAGTCGGAACACTGTGCTCTTCATCTGAGGTAATATTCTGTAGCAATTATACATTTTAAACTGCTTAATACCCAGTAGGGACTATGCTCAGGCAACCAAATTAATTTGTGACCCAAGCAAGATTTGAACCCAGGACTCTTTGAAGGTCACTTGTATAATACAGAGGTAAACCTTATTCCCCTTAGTTAATGAATAGCCGTGCTGGGTTTTTCAATATTTCTGGCCTCTAGTCCATTAGGTTACAGCCTTTTGTTATTGATGGAAGTATTACAGGGTCGTGGACATTCTTAATAATGAATGATGCTTAGTCTATCGTATAACCATTCTCTTGATGAATAACTCAATGTTTCATTTTTCAGTGTCCTTAAACTATAATATCGCCGTACCACCTAAAAATTGATTTTTGTTTTTTTTAATTAAACAGTTCCAACTGGTTTTCTTGAAACCGCATGTGCTCGCCTGCCAGACAGGTTTGTTATTTTTAATAGCTTACTGAAATACATGTTATCAGAATCCCTTTATGGGAATTATAGCCTTGTATAATATATAGTCTGTAAAAAAGTCAGAAGTATGTAATGTGATGCCAAAAAGGCACAAATCATCAATGTGTTGTCTCTTCAAGTAATTATAACTTTCTCAATGCATTTCTTACATTTTCTGTGTTTTCAAATTTGTGGGCTTTCGATTTTGAAATACACAGTAGTAAGGATCAACTATTACTTTAGAAATATACTATTAATAGATCCCTGGGAGACACAGAAACCAGAGAGCAGAATAATCTAACACATTCGGTACTTTGTCACACACTTATAGCCTTCCACACAAGAAACAAAGTTCAAAGACAATTAAGGTATTAACGCAATTCTGATCTGATCAAAAAATCCTTGGGCTAGAGACATTTTTACCTGGTGTTTTCTGGGTTACATCAATTTTAACATGTCTTTTTATAACATAAAGGTTTTACAAATAGTTTTATTTTCAACAGTTTTCTCATTTTAAATGTGGTGCCAGTAATGTATACACAGCAGAGTGAATCAAGATCTAATAGCAACAACAGATATCCGTAATTATGTCCTACATCAATAGCTCATTGTGACTAACAACAAAGGTTGTTTTCTTATGAAAAGCTTATGCATTGCCTTGTTCTTACTATAGTATACATACACCAATTTGTTTCCTGAACAAAATGCTCTGTGAACAGATTTGAATGTTAATGATGATTTGTAAGACAAGCAATATAGATTAAGCCCCATTCTTAGCCAACTACCCAATGTAAAAGCTAGCTACATATACAATTAATGTAACATTATCTATCTGTCAAAGTTGCTTTACCCTAATTACACTGAACTTCAAAGGGCAGTTTGAACATTTGTCAACAGACAGTGGAGCACTAGAGAGGAACTCTGAAGAAATTAATAGTTAGAAGATGACTTGCCTGACAAGCAAGATCAAAAAGAGCAGAACTAAAATAAAATGTCCTGCTTCAATAAAGCAAACACCTTGTTTTCCATGGCTGTGTGGGTTTAAACCATATTGTAATGTCTAATGATGCTTGGTAGGAGGCAAGTGCCCTTTGCTGTCTTCTTGTCCATCAACATCGCTACAAATGGTCCATCTTACACATAAAATGCATGCTAAAGCTATAAGAATTAAGCTGTTCTGACAAACAGATGCTATTTTGTCAAATCTGATGAGCATCTGTGGTGATGACTAAGATATGAAAGTACCGGAAATATTGTTTTATAGTGCCTAAAGGCTTCCTTAGGAAAATGAAGTTGTTCTACAGTTTGTTACACTCACCTGCTTTGCTCTGAGAGGATATCAAAACCATTGTTGGTTATGCAATGTTTAGCAATGTTTCAACACGTGTTATGAATATATATCCACACCAAGGCCTCAAGTGTTCAGTTTGAGGTGTCAGTCTTATTGAACTATGTATTTCTATATGGTAATGACACATCAATCCTAATGTTTCTTTACTGTTAGGATTCTGTTGTCAGTTTCTTACAGATATTTTCTTGATTTACAAAAGCAGCACAAGCCTTGGGTCAAGCTCTTCGATGTTCCAATATTAAGCAGTGTTCTTTAATTTTACAGGGAAAAAACTATTTTAAGTGGGTGTTTTCAAATTAAGCAAAATAATTGAGTCTTTTAAAATCATCTTGTTTCAAAGGATTAAAATAAAATGAAATAAAATGGAATATAATATAAGCCGTTTTCTGATTAACTTTTCTTTTGAAACTCCCAGTGCCACTATCGTCTTTTAACGTTTTACTTTTATCTTGTTTTACTATGTGTATTGGTAGATATCTTACTGAAAGGAAAGCTTCTGCATCTCTTCAAACCTTAAAGATGATCTAGTTACAGTGACTAAAGAAGTTCCACTTCAGAAGCTGGACTGCAATCTCCCCCAGAGACAACTGGTGGAGCTCTTGTGTTGCAAATCTCAGCACAGGAGAACAGAAAGCAGCAGAGATGTGCTGGGATTTGGCACAGACAAAATGGTGGGGTTGGTACAGTGTTTTGTTGATAGCTGGATATTATAGACCTGTCTGAAAAGAGATTTTAGAAGTTGTTTAAAATATACCTTCAAAGTATGCAGTAAGCCTTGTTTATTATGCCATAATTATGTATAATTCCATTTTAACTAAAAACCTTTATATTTCACTGAAAGTGAACTATGAAATAGTATAGAACAGAATAGAGTAGTAAAGTTTAGTGAAGGCATAATAAAATGCCCATAGAAGCATAGGTAAAATGTAAAAACTGTCAATATTATAAACAGTGCTAAACTGCTTTAAAAGGTACCAGTGCACTTGGGGTTAGGCAGCACCAACAAAATTAACACAGTTTTCAATTTGACCAGTCTTACGTAATTTCATTATCATATTTTTAACAAAATATTACTGGGCTACACAGTTTACTTATTTATTTATTTGACAAAAAAGGTGTCCACATTTCAAATACCGTTTATATATATATATATATATATATATATATATAAGTATTAACGGAATAAAATATATATATATATATATCTATATATCCCGTATTTACAATTCTGAATGCGTTACCCTTTGCTGAATGCGTCACCCTTGGCTGGGGCACAGTCACCGCAGTCAAATGACTGATCGAGGTCATGTGCACAAACACAATTATTGAAATATTTGGCATTACAAAAAAAAAAAAAAGCTTGTCATTTAAAATCATCTGCTTTATTTATTTTTTTACAGCCCATCACTTTCTGTATGCATATTAAACAAAAGAAAATATACACGGAGAGTCAAGAGGTTGTTTGAACACTAGATTGCCAATCTGTCAGATTATGTACGGTCTTAAAAAAGATGACACAAGTGACCTTGAGGTCAGTCTCACACCAGCAGTGTCAAATACTGAGGATATATAGGATCTAAATCTAACAGATATTGTACCAACAACAGACTGAATTCTGAACAATGATGCCTTAAATACTAGCCCTGAAAGAGACAACAGTAAATATTTCCAGTACCTTCTGAAATAATGTTGACAGTTCAAATTTATATTATAAAAACCCAGCACATAATTAGAAGGAGCAGGGCAAAGCCCTGGTTGTAAATAAATCTGTTGTTTATTGTATTATTTAAAGGAAAGGGTCTATTGTTTGTTTATTTAAATGGGTGTTGTATTTTGTGTTTAGTTAAAAACATGATGTGTTACTATGATTTAAATGCATTGTTTTGTAGGTATTCAGAACGGGTGAATGTGTGTTATTTGGCAGCATGGACGGGGCTAAAGCCCCATCCTGGGAAACTCACGTAGAATGTGACCCTCTCCGAGTTGAATAAATTAGTGTTAATTTGGAGATGGTCACATGTATAAAAACCTGCAGCTTTTCTGTGTTGGTGGTGCGTGTACAGAGAGTAGGTATGTGAGAGAGACAGGAGAGAAATAAAAAAAGAAAGCAATTGCTACTTGTGCTGGGCAGACCAGCACAGTATTTGTTTGGTGTCAGTAATCCTGTTTGCGCTCGAGACTATTTTGCTTAAACCTTTTATTTTGCTCGCTGAGCTGTGTGTTTTTTGTGAGTGTTTTGTTTATTTTTGGTTGTGATAAAAACAGCGCACCATCGTTTTCAACCCCGCAAGTACCTGTGTGTCTCTGTCAGCTTCACTGAGCCGGAAGCCATCCTGTCACTATATATATATATATATATATATATATATATATATATATATATATATATATATATATACATAATAATTTTCTATTCTATTTGAACAAAAGATTGTTCAACACTTGACCAGAGAAAATTAATGCATCGTAATGCAGATTAACCTAGATGCTAAAAGCCTTCAAATCAATGATTACTCTGTTATTTACTATTGAGTGCCTGCAATACCTTGAGATTTTTGTTGCGTTTTGCTGTTGGTAATGTCATCCCAAGGGCATAATCCAATGTGAAAACAGTATAGACATGCTATATGACAGCACCTCTATGACAGTCTCATCGTGGTCTACTGTCTCTACCTGGTGAAGTCAAGTGATAAGTTATTTTATATAGAACCAAAAAATAAAGACTTTGCATGATATTCTAATATGCATTAGTAAATATCCATTAACTTGTCTCAGCGCTTTCATCATAGGGACCACATTTTTGTAACATTAATTATTTTCTGCAGTCACTGGAGTAAAGTGAGGCTAATTATAATTAATAGAGCAGAAGCTTACCAGTACTAACTTGGATATATACATCATAATTATGCTCATTAATGTATTTCTTTCCCTTGTGTAGAAGAAGTATTCATTTAGAGTTCCTAAAATAATGTATGACATAGAACAAAAAACAACTAAATGTAACGCTTACAGATTTTATACATTGTAATGATTTAATGACTATATGTACTAGTCTAATGTAATAATCACAGCGGTAGAGGTGTATAGGTATTATACATTGTACAAGGCGTGTGTTACATTTTGTGATCACAATGAAAATGTTACACAAAAACAATACCTGATCTTTTTTTGTTACTTTTTTAATCACATGTCAATTGCCACCTTTAAAGACCTGTATGCAGATACAGCTTGCATGTTTAAGACTGTGACATAAGGGATGCAATGTTGTCCACTTGTTACCAATTATATAGAGCACAAGACAAAGGGATACAAGCCTACACTGGGCATTTATTTGCTTGTGAAGCAGCAGAAATAATTGTGTGAGAGAGAAAGAAGCAGGCATTTCCTTGGTTATCGGCAACCCAGGCAGAGTCTTTTTTTTTTCTTCCAGGAACGGAAATGCTAATCATCAATCTCTCCATGCATGCAATGTCTCTGTTTAATAGCTGATAGAGCGTCTCCAAAGGCTTTTTTTCCTCTTTGTTTAAAATGACATATAATGGGCTCGGCCTTATCAGCGTCTCTAAATGCATTTTCTGCGCTTTATCCCCGCTAGGGGATTTGGTCCAGTCTAATGAATATGTGCAGGATTGATTTTGAGGTTGGGATAATTTAATCCATCAATTTAACATGAAATGAATATGCAAAGGGGGGGAGCCTCTTCGAGGATGAAGAAAAAAAAAACAGTGGGGGAGAGTTCTTATTAATTTAAAATGCATTTGAGGAATGGGATGAGGTGGCTGTTATTAGTATCTGCCACTGGGCCCTAACCTTCAAGAATTGCTACCCTGTGAATACAGCTGGGTTATTTAAAACAAGCCTGCACGTATTCAAAGGTACTTAAACATGACAAGCTTAGAATTCAGAGGAATGTGTTCATTCTTCTGTCTTTGGTGTAATCCTAGGCCTGTTCCCAGTAGAAATGATGGCAGCCTAATATTTTCCTTGATACATAATAATAATGAATACAGATTAGGGGGCATTAAACATGTACATGAATCACAAAAGCTATGCCAGGTACTGAATAATTAGTGCAAGGTATTGATTACTTCATTTGAATTGACTAAACACTCGAGAGCCCGACAGCCTTTATTATTGTTAATACTTTGACCAGCTGTTATATTGATAAACCAGAGCACAGTCAATAACAGAGAATTGTAAACTGTCATTTGTATGGTTGGAAAGCTTACACGATAGTTTATTACAAAAATAAATACAAAGTCAACGGGAATAAATCACCCTCCGCATTTGTGAATTATGATATTTCGCAATGATGAACTGAAGAGTTATAAGAAATATTATCTTAGGTTTCCACTACTTTAGAAATATAAAATGTATATACACTGGCCTAAAAAAACCATTGGTAAGACATTCAGGGATTTGATCTAAACATCGTTGGATATGAATACAGCCTCCGTAAAATGAATAAACCCTATTTTCACATGACCATATTTTACAGTAAACAAATTGTATGTAATAATGTTAAGGGGGTCAATATATCACCCCTAGAGAAAACACTTGAAGGATTACATTTAGTAAAAGAGTGGCAGTATCTAGATACACCACTAGCTGCCATTAAAATGTGTTAGAGCTTAAGCAGGCAGAGTTACTTGGTAAATACAATAGCAATTACCTGCAATAATACTTTACTGCTGTTAATAACTTTATGGTACATATAGTATGCCCTTCAGTCCAGGTCTTTTTTTTCTGTATGCAAAGAAAATGCATAATTAAACACAGGGCATTAGGGTTAGGTTTAATTGTATGAAGCAAAACAAGATGGCACTGCATGGAGCTACTTAATAAATAAACATTATTGCCTTTGTAGCTTCAAGTTTGACCAGTTTCATAGAAGTATTTGTTAATTACTTGAAGTTACACATTCAGAGTTGGCTGATTAAGTTCCACAACCGGTGCGTACATTCCACTTGTTATGGGATTCTTATGTGGCCTCTGCAAATAAGCACTGAAACACCCGTGCCAGTACACTTTGGCCATTGTGACTGCTAAAAAATATTTTCAGTATAACTTCCTCTGGGATTGTCTGGTGTGCAGAGAACAAAGCAACTTTAAATACCCAGAGGTCTTCTGAAGAGCCCACTTTGTGTGTGAGTGTGTGTGTGTGTGTGTGTTTAATTGAAAAAAAAAAAAAAAAAAAAAAAACAGTCCATTTGAACTCATAGCTCAACACACGTCATGTTCCTCTGAGAATTAAATTACATAGGAATGCATATGAAAGAATATTTTGAATGAGCACAACCTTTTATATTCAATATCCAGTTGAATGCAGCCCTTTGATTGAGAACACAGCTGACCGTGCTACTGTTTCAAAGTGCTTGGAAATGTTCTTTCAACAGCTCTGCTAATAAGAGACAGTTGTGAGTAGTTTTGACAGCTTTCAAATGTAATCTTTCCCTTCTTTGTTTATTGCTAGCTTCCGCTTTTTACTTGCTGGCTACCTCGCGCTGAAGCCAAATTCTGCTTACAAATGTTATAATGAATCTACTTTGTAAAAGTGGAAGGGAATTTGAAATACTGTTGATGGATGACCTTGTATGACCCCAGAGTCTTTGACGATCACTGAAAGCAATCTTTGAAATAAACCTCACTCAATTTGGTGCAGTCTGGCATTTTTGTTCACAGGTAAATCAAGATGACATAGTGCAGATTCTCATACAGCCCAGCAGTGCTGGTAAGAACAGTAAATACTTAATGAGCCGATTACTTGGATGCTCATTTCACATCTGCATTCAATTTAAATTTGACAAAACACAAGAGTTAATAGTAGACAGACAGGCACTGTGACAAACAAGGCACATCATTTAACGACCAAGTGGAATAGCATTTCAAATGCATGTATATTAGGCAGTGTTCAGTGGATTTGTCACCCATGTTCCCTGTCACAAAGATGGCCGGAGCGGGGCACGTCAGACCAGAAACAGAAACCCAGAAATAAACAAAGAGAGAGAGGTGGAGTTTAGTGGGGCTGAGCGAATGGTTTTGCTCATCATTTAATAAATAAACAGAACAGAAAATAAAAAGGTTGTACAAACAAAAATATACACGACACTGCACATTTGCCAAAACAAAAGAGACAAACAAAGCACGATGAGCTTCTATTTAACGATTATTATTATTCTTATTACCTCCGTCTTCAATCCCGTTCTCCACTCACCGAACACACAACCCAGAGTGGGTGAAAACATGTTGCTTTCATGCAGCTGTACCGAGACTCAACTGCTAATCAATTATTCAATTGGAGTCGCGGTGAAGTACACGTGAAGTACTTGCACGTGAAGTGCTGTGCAATCCTCGTGCCTAAATACAAATATACATTTTAAACACTCGTGTTACACAGACCCGTTTATATCCCGTGTACCAATGACTATACACCAACATTAACACACAACACAAAGTACACACAGGGGCGGGCACTTTGCCACATTCCCTTTAGTCAGATTTTTTTTATTACATTTTTACACATTTTAAAGTAGTTGTTGTGTACGCACTATGGCATTCGACAAATTACCCTGCCAAAAAAAATCTATACATTATAAATTAAATACATAGATAGGAAACTTAACATGGTACAATCATAATGTACCCCTGTCGAGTACTGAAACACTAATGAAAGTCATTCTACACATCATATATTATTTTATTTATTTAATTCGCAGTTGTCACAAAATATACACATTGAATCACAATACAGTGTGATATAGCTATGCTACTTTTTTCTCGTCTGCCTGTCCTCTGAATCAGCTCAGCAAGTTTGTAACTGTCCTTTGTAATTCCGTCTTGAGAAGGTTGCAAACCCAGGTGTTGTGATCAATGCCTTGATCAGTCACCTCTTGACCATGTATGCTAATTGTTTTGTATTAGGTGTAGGGCTGGCGAGAGGCTGGCTGGTGTTAGCGCTTATTAGACTCTGCTGTGGGCACTCCAATTCATTATTTTCTGTATACTGACTGAGAAGATGGCTCAAAGATGAGTACTGAATACGGAAGAAGTGCTTGAACTGTTATAAGATTTAGCTGAAGGAGATTCTGAAGGCAGGATGAGTAATAACGACAGCGACGCATCCTGGGCTGTCGAGACCAGCAGTTCCGACAGTGAAAGTGAGGACACCGAGCCAGATTTACCTGCAGGTCAAACACAACAAGTGCCAACCAGGGGGAGAGGGAGAGGTCGTGATCCAGATCCAGTACTGGAGTAACAGTTGCTGTCTCTGTGGCTCATCCTGCATCTACCGCTTCAGCACCACCAGCACCAAGGACAACTACACTTGCTGCATCAACTTCTCCAAGCGTAATTCAGGAGATGTGCAAAAACAGGACAGTTTGGAAAATTATAAATCCCGGTGATGAGGATTTGAGAATACACATGAGAAAATGTTTTGTCTGAAGCTTCAGGCCCAAAGCTGCACAAAAAACGAAACATAGATACCCAACTCTGTGCATTTCTGTTGTTGATCTCTATGCAACTGCTGCTTCACATTCAGTGCTGTACCATGGCTTAGGCACAGCGGGTACTGAATTTTGACCCCTGGGAACTGTCTTTGGAAGAATTACAAGCTTTCATTGCAATCTTGAATATGTGTTGCGCATATGCAGGCAAAAGCATTTATATGGAGAGCTACTGGTCACAAGAGTGGGGTCTTCCCTTCTTCAATGAAACAATGTCACGGAATCACTTTCGGGAAATCCTCAGATTCATACATTTTGATTTGAGAACAAGAGCAACCCAACTTATTACAAACAATTTTGCCATGGCATCAGAGGTTTGGAACAGCTTTATCACAAATAGCATTGCCTGCTATAAGCCTAGACCTAACATCACCATGGATGAGCAACTGTTTCCCACAGAGGCAAGCTGTCGCTGAATACAGTACATGGCCAACAAACCAGACAAGTTTGGCATCAAATTCTGGCTTGCAGCTGGTGTGGATTGTAAATACCTTGTAAATGGTTTCCCTACCTGGAAAAGGACGAAATGTGCCCTGCTCGTGAAAGACTGGGAGACAGTGCTGTGCTGAGACTGATGGAGCCGTACTTGGGCAAAGGACGAAATGTCACCACTGACAATTTTTTTTTACTTCTCTCCATTTGGCCAGGGAGTTGAAGAAAAAAAAAAAAACACCTTGGCAGGGACTGTGGACAAGGCAAGACGAGAGTTACCACCAACAGCTCAAGCCGAACAAGTCCCCCTGCACTCTACTACACTCCTCAAGCAGAACGACTGTGCCACCCTGAGTGTGTACAGGTGTAAAAAAAAATTAAAATGTGCTTGTTCTAAGCTCTCTGCACCTGACCATCAGGACTGATGCTAAATGAAAGCTAGAAGTACGGTGTAGATATACTAGATCAAGTGGCATGGCTGTATTCTGTCAAAGGTGATACTCGCAGGTGGCCTGTGGCTGTTTTTTATAATGTTTTGGACCCGGCAGCCATCAACACTTTAGTTTTGTACAAGCTTTTTGACACTCGCTACAGGATTTACAGAAATGTTCCACATCCTTCCTAATACCCAGCCAATAAATAAAATGTCGCCTCCCAAATGAACCCCAAACAAATGATTATGTGCAAACTTTAACACAGTGGACCTAAATGCTTTTGGAACCAATAACTGCTCTGCTGGTGTTTCTTTAATTATGGTGTTTCGATTAAACAAATCATTTTTAACTGCGAAATGTTCCTGCGGGTTTACTCTGGTGGCTTCTTGTTTACCAAAGGAACAGATTACTTTCACTAAGACCCCTATTTATACCCTCCCTCATGACCTCATTACCTTGTTTTAATAAAGTATGAATAATTGAGAGACATGTTTGGGATATAGACTTTTATTTAGAGAGAGTTGCCGGTGGTGGCAACATCTAAGAAGTGTGTCTAATAACTGTGTATATACATAGTAGTTGCATAGTAAATACATGTACAAGATACTTAAAATGTAAATGTATTTTCATTAAATATGTAGTTACACAATGGTACAAGAAAAGGGTCAGGTTTAGAGTTAGGGCTAGGAGGGATACGGTTGGTTTTAATGTTAGGTTTCGAGTTAGTTAGCTACTTTAATAATAACACAAATAACAACAAAAAAATAAAACACTAGAAAAAAAAAAAAAAAACAACAGCGGCACGGTAGAGGAAACAACCAGGTTAACAAAAAGAATATATATAATTACAAATACTGTTGTTTTAGACTGACTCGCTGTTTTACACACACAATACACGCTTTCATAAAACTCCCCTAAACCCCAACGATATTTCTTTATATATACTCACAGCACACAAAACCCTCACCTTCACCAAAATAATTCTCAAAACCAATTCTCCATTACTGTGAACACCTATTTTCATCATAGTCTTAATTCATCAATTAAATATGTATTCAATTGATGGCTCCAGCCACATTCCCACGAGGATTTTAACTCCCTCCCTGCCACCCAATACTCCCCACACAACATGCACCAATACTCTGGCACCGCTTTCACTCTGCTATGCTGCCACACACCTACACTCATAATAATATAAATTCATTGAAATAACAACAAGAATAATAATACTACTAATAAAAATATAATACAAATAAATACAGGGGTGGGGTGTAACCCTTTGCATATGAAAAAAAAATGTCACATTACCTGTAAGTACATTGTGACTATGCACAATGACATTATAATTATATATAAGTACACCTATATTTACCAATAACTACTATGTAAATACAAAGTAATTAGAGACACTTAATGTAAAGCATGTCTATAGTGATAAGGCATCTAATTGATTTCTGCTTTTTTGTTTGCACTGTTGTTACAGGAGATAGCCCTTGTGCAGTTAATGATCTTTACAGAAAAAACAAAATCCTCTTTTTGATATATATTGATGTTGCCAGATAGGAACGAAACACAATTCGGATATCGTATGAACAATTTGAATTGTTGGTTATAAAATTTGCTTGAAAACATAACTGCTGATACTACTGAAGAAAAAAAGCTTGTTGTAATGCATAACGTGTTAAAATTCCTCAGCATCTTTTTTTTTTTATATATATATAACATATACACACAGGAATAATATATGCGCAGTCAAAGTACATGTGCTGGTCTACAGCGTTATTATTGACTATTCATTTGTATTATTTGTCATTGATTTATGTGGTAAAAGTATAAGTAATGCATATGTAACCTATAGCCCTTTAAATATATATTTACAAGAACTAAACCTCTCAGTGATTTTCCTCTTATCTGCATTTGCAGCTTGGTTAGATCCATCAATGTTTATGAAAGTAAGCCTTGTAATTCTGTTGTATTTGTTGTTAGAACACACAGATGGAACTTTTCTATAAGGCAATGAATATCTTGTATCAACATTTTAAATATCTGCTGGGAACCATCTTGAATTGTGTTTTTCCTATAAAGAATTTCCCAAATATTTTAAGAGATAAGGAAGATAAGAATAAAACTCCCCAGCGTTGTGGGTAGATAACTAGGTTTTATTAATGACCTGCCATATGAAGTGGCTGGATAATTAAAGGCTTTTTTTTCTAGCTAGGAGGAGGATAGTGAACAAATTTCTTTGATGGTTTGATAACCAAAGGACACTGGCAAAAAAAAAAAAAAAAAAAACAACAAAAAAAAAAACGATACTATCAGAGCTCATTCGATTTGTGCAGGACAGCCGCCCCTATCAGTTCATTTCACCTGGTAATAGTTAATTATCCAACGAATGCATATGGGTAAGCCATTAATAAAATTTGACTATCTCATTGCTTTTATTCACCCTTGTGAGGGTTTTATCAGAGGGAATCAGGTTTTAGGTTCGAGACACCAGTGTAGTTACAGTGGACATTTCTGTGTCTGCTAAGAAGACAAATGGCACACAGAAAGGGAAAAGAATGAGCCTTGTAACTGAATGAGATGGAAAAAATAAAATTCTGCTCAACCTGTAGTTCTTATAAGTATAGAATGCTGTGTGTGTATATGCATTATATTTGTATAGACAGGGAGACAGATTGGAAGTACTGTAGGCAGGCCCTTTCCCCTGGCAGATACTGCTGGCACAAGGTAGATGGGAAGAACAATGTGGAAAGAACGATTTTTAATTAGAAATAAACAATATCTTATCTGAATTTATTTAGCCTAGAACAAGAAGAATTACAAATTTAAAATGAGTTGACAAAGTACTGTGGCCAATACTTTAAGTGCAGCACAATAGGTTACCAAGCCATAGTATTGTTATTGGATCACTGGGATCCCTTGAGACCTGATTTGACAAGTTGGAAACCAGCTAGTTACTAGATACTGGCCAAGTATTTTAATGATTGGTCACTTTCAATGTGGACTTCACCCCTTTCCATTTCACTTGTCTTTCTCCTTCTCTTACCATAATCAATTTAAAGAAACCAGCTGTCCCTTAATCTCTGATTCAGCACTGATGATGATGAAAACAATCTCTTAACAAGTGAGCACTTCAGGATATCAACCACATGTTTTTTTTTTTTTTTTTTTTTTTTTTTTTTTGTTTGTTTTTTACTGAGATAAATATGACCATTCTTCTCTATATAACAAAGGCTAACATTGTTACTCGTTTTACATAAATATGATCATGTGTACATTGGGTAGAAAGAATGTAAAAGTAATATATGGATGTAGTTTTTTTTTTAAAAGTAGATGTGTAAAATAAATTAATGATAAATGATCATTAATTAGGTTGAAACTACAACAGAAACTGGGAATAAGGTGATACCTCTTTTAGTGAAACTAATCAGTTGTTTTAAATAAACATCCCTATCTGATTGGCAGTACAAATTTAGAGTAAAAACTGGTACTTATCTAGTAGTTTATTACATTGTTTCCATTGATAATGTTACATAGCCATGTAAGCCACTTGTAATACTACTGTGCACACTCACCCATATATTCGACTTGCAATGAAAAAGCAACTTCGAATGATATGTTCTTGATTCGTTTTACTGTCCCGTTGCCTTTTTATGATGTCTTCAGTGATTCTGGATGATTCTTATTGCATTTTCTGTTATAATGTTTTTTTTATTTTATTTTTATGAGTCTGTTATAAAGTGCATCTCTTCAATAGCTGCTCTCAAGTCTAGTTCCCTGCCATAGATATATGTAACATAGACTAGATTAGCCTTAAGACTGTCAAGATATAGACAGATACTCAGAAGTAGCAGCAAGTATTTTAGTTCATTCCATAACCGAATAAAGCATGTCATAATAGTCGCATTGGCACAGAGATGAAAAAAAAAGACACAACATTGAAATTGATAATATATAGAGAGTTTTTATTTCCAATTCCTATGCTGGTTAAATAAAAAAAAAAAAAAAGAGATACTGCATTTGCTTTAGCATTATTTCTGTTTTTGTTGTGTTTTTTTTGTTTCTTTTTAAAAAACAGTAATAAAACCTTGAGAGAGTTGCAGTAGGTTAACATCATCTTAGCTTGTTTCTGAACGTAGCTGCCTCCAAACCTCATACTTCAGCTCTATTATTTTTTCTCTTACTGTTGCTCAAACTAAACTATGCTGCTCTCTGAGTACAACTTCATTTAAAAAAAAAAATGTAATTGCTGCTTCTTAAATACTACTAATTAATATATCTCTAGTTCTTATTCACGCACAAAATAAAATGTAAATAAACTAATTAATATTGATACGCAGACTTCGTTTTTTCAATGACTGAGGATAAGCAACCGCTAGATGAGCTATTCTTATACTACAAGAAGTCCTCAATCCTTTTTTTTTAGTTTGTCCTTGGAAGGACTGACACATTGAATGACTGTTGCGCGGAAATCAGCATATACGTCAGTTGTGATCTCACTACTGTATATAAGGAAAATAACTCATTTAATATCTTTCAATTTTAACGAACTGTGTTTTATCCAAGTGGAGTCAGAAAACTAAAGCTATTAGGCTCCAGCCCTAAAGCAGTCATGAATGATCTCTAGCTTCTCCAGCTGAAAAGAAATGGATGTAAGCAAGCGAGTTGTTAACAGATCTGAATCACTTTTCTTTTTTCTAAAAGATGTATTAACCTTTGCTGCAGCTTTCTCTATTAGCACAATTCTTCTTTTGATCCATTAGTGCAATATCCATCACACCAGCTGTATCTCACTGCGAAGGTTGAGGCACATTAATCCTGGCAGTTGGCACTAAGTGTTTAAGTGTAATGTTATCCATCCCTTGTGTGTTTTGCCAGACAGCAGTGAGTCAGGATAGACAGATCCAATGTATACTTATCACTGTGGATAAGCAGATTATCACTCAATCAAATACCGCTATATCTTAACTGTAACCCTGACCCATGCTCTCATCTTAATCTTAAAAGCTCTGGACATCAGAAACTGTCCTCCCATTCTTCCTCGTCTAGTGCCTGCTGTCAGGGTCAAGTTACAGTTCTGAGTTGCTGAAAAGTTTTAGGACCCTGCCTGGTGTGAAAGAAAAACTGATGCCAAGGCTTGTGAAGTACTGGGCTGTGGTTTATTAGGCAGGAAATGTCAAGTGATCCACCATGAGTGACATCATTAGTACAGTGCGTGAGCTAAGAGTTCAGAGGAGCGTCTATCACTCTCCATGCACATATACAGGAGGCAATTCATTTGATCTTGATATAGTCAAATGCCACATCCATTATCAAAATAGTAGTTTGTTTTACTGTTCTCTCAACTACTTTCTTAGAAAGTGCTACAACATGAATAATCCTTTTCTATTGCCATTGAACCTGCCGTGGTTGAGATGTGGGGTGCAAAAGAAGTAGAAGAAGCTATCTCTTTTCCAATTTGTACCAAAACCAGGCAATGAAAGTTAGACCTCACAACACAGAGACTACTCACAACACAGAGACTACTGTGGAAAGGGGTGGAGTGATCAAGGTTTGGAATGACTTATCAAATAAAACAGTTTTGAGCTTCTGATCATTCATATTTGCCAGCCTGTGAGGTAGCCCACCGGACAAGGCTGGTCTGAGTCCTTGTAATAGTGATAAAGATTATACTCAACAGAACAGTATAATACTTTATTATAAGTATATTACTGTATTACTTTCTTTTTTCTTGAAAGAGAACAGTCTTTTCATGAAGCGCATGCATATGACAATCCCATACATCAAATCAAATGAAACTCAAGAGTTTGCAATGGTTTGGTACAAGAAGAAAATTATGTTTTATGACTTTCAAATAGGAGGCAACAATATATTTTTTGTGTTAATCTGGTGTATGAATGTAGTACACATTTATACAAATGACTTCAGTCAAGGCTTAAATGGAATACATTTGTTGGGATTGGAATTTCCTGAATTTTTAGAACAAGGTTGACCGCTAAAATTATCCCATATCCAAACCGACCTATCCCTCATCAAAGCAAGGTCAATTCCCATTGTATAAGTTGCAAATGGTTTACTGAACAAGATGCAAAACCTTGATGGGTGTAACGCATTCTGCGTTCAGTAAAAGATAATAAGGGAGATCATGAGAGAAAATGTGTCAGTTTAGATATATTTTCTTTGTACAGAGAAAAATCCTTGCAGAAACCAATTCAATTTACTTTGTCTCCCAGAGAACAGCACTGTCCCCATAGACCTCAACACAAAGGACCATTACAAATGACAATTTATATTTAATATGTTTAGAAATGCTCTGCAAATGTTATTGGAGGTTTATTGAAGTATTTATGCTTTGTTACCAACAGGATATGCATTAGCAATATACACCCAATGGTAGAAAACATATTTACTTGCTTGTAAGCATTTGTTTTCAGGATTTGCTCATGCTTTCAATAACTAAATGATAAAAAAAAATTGCAGTGTTACAAACAGTAACTCCTACTAGAAGTAATGCTAACCAGACTACAGTTTTATGTACCTACAGCTCTATACAGCTGCTGTATCAAAAAGCTCAAACACAATTTTTCTGTCAGATTACTTTTTACGTGGTCATGAGTTGGACCTCTAGTCCATGCATTCCTGACAAAGCTGAACTTTACCAAATAAGCTGTGAAGACCTAGGTTTCTAGGATAATGCTACACATTTATTTAAAAGCAATTCTCACAATTTACAGTACAAACATTGATGCTTCTTATCTGATTAGATCAAACATGGTAGGTCCATGGGAATAAAATGTATTCGGAATGTAATGTAAAATTAAATTGTCCAGAACTGCCGGTGGACACAGTGTTTAAAAATAAATTTAAAAAACCAAAAACAATTCGAATTGTACTGATACAGTTTTTAAAATGGTGACAAATGAAAAATAATTTCTTCCTATTTCACAATTAAACAAGAACCCTGGTCAGATGCATATGAGCTTCAAACATGTCTAAGAATCCCCATATTAACCAGCCCTGAGAAAAGAAGTAGGCGGGTTCACCATTTTATTGAACCGGATTTGTTGAATGTAAGTGTGAGCCTTTGAGTGATTTGTAATTTTATTGGAAGCTGAGCTCCAGAAAAAAGAGGGAGGGCGTTATATACTAAAGGGTACCTTGGTGATTGAAGTTCTGTGCTGGTGATGATCTCATAAACAAAAGGAATAGAAAAAATAGGCAGAAAATATCCAAACTGCCAAAGACCATTTTTACCCGCTAGATGCTTTTAAAAGAAGCCAGATTTCTACAGTGTTTATAGCCCGAAGTTACTTCAAAATTAGTCAAAGCTAGGCCTCTTTTTTTACTCTAACCAAAAAGCAATCGAAATGTTTCGCAAAAAGACACACAGTGTAGTCTTGATAAAAACGCCACAGAAGCCTCACCCTCAGTGCCACGTCATTAACAGCAACCAATGCTTACGGAAACTCTGAAGGCACAATCAATTTTCATAATCCTTTTGTACAGCACAATTGTTTTACTAAAATGTGAATGCTGGTATATCCTAGACCAGGGGTTTCTAACCCTGGTCCTGGAGAGCTGCAGGGACTTCTGGTTTTCGTTTCAACCGAGCTCTCAGTTACTTAATTGCACCAATTACTGGTTTAATTAGTCAAGATTAACAGGTGTTCCAGATTGTTAGCCACTGATGAAGTAAAGATACCTAGAATACCTGCAAGACTAGAGCTCTTCACGACGAGGGTTAGAGATCCCTGTCCTAGACCTAAAAAATAATGCAAACATATGGAAACAGTTCAATCTCTTACAATACCAATCTAGTTAAATATAGTAACATCAATTAATTGCACCTTACAAAATGGCAAAAATACAATCAACAATTTACCACTGTTTAAATAAACCCCAATAAAGTAGCTACCTACGACTCATAAATATTTCCCAGGCTACCTTTTAGTAGCCAGCAATACTGGTCTGATAGAAGCCCTCTAGAACTGGAAGCAGTATTGGCTGAAGGTGCTGAAACATTGTCTAATATACCATCATTATTTCTGGGGCTGGTCAATGACATGCCAAATCAAGCAATCAAATGTAGGTAACAATCATTCTTACTAGGCTTAAATGCTACTAGTTTAATAACAGAGGGTCCTACTCTTAAAATCGTTTACTCATAGGGTCCTCAGTGGTTCAGCTAGTAAAAGCACCACTGTATGAATTGCAGGGTCAGTTATGCGAGTGTGTTTCAAATCCTGTTTGCGGTGTGTTGCAACTCGTGGCTGGGGCCCACAAGAAGTTCTGAGAAAAATCAGCTGGGATTGTTCTACTAATTGTTCTTCAGCAACCCTTATTGACCAGGAGAATAGCCAGGCTGAGCCTTGTCTTTAGGTTTCAGACTGTTGACAACCTGTGTTGCTTAGATTTGAAGGGTGAAAAGAAGCAATTGGCTGCAGAGGGGGACCATAACAAGGGTTCAAACATCAATTGGTTTAACTGCATTCTGTAATTCGCTCCATTTTGTGTGATTCAGGAAAGAATAGTCAAGCAGAGGTAGCAGTGCAAAGAAAGAAGGATTTAAGCTGTTGCAGAACAGATGTATATGCCTCATATAGGAAATGCTTCACAATTCACACAATCTACTGAACACTGTAAAATTACTTAAAATGGAGCAGTGTAACATGTTGTGAAAAATCTATTTAGCTGTTGATGTATTTTCCATAATTTTACCAGATTTCTTTTAACCATGTACAGTTTTTACAGTAAACACACATGCTTTAATAAGGATTAATTGATCATTCGATTCTTCCAGTAGAAAACGAAATATAAAAAGTAAACACTAAATACAAAACAATTCTGAGAAAGTAGAAGAGTTGAAAGGTCACATTGTCATATGATATGAAGGGTATGAGGAAGGCTGATCCTTTCTGACAATTAGGATTCACAGCTCAAACTCAGGTAAAGGTAGAAATAGAGAAACAATATTGGAGCTGGCTGATAATTATTATTTTTTTAAATCAGATAAAATAACTTTATGCTTATTCTTTAATTTTGTTTTGTTTTGGCAACCTCAGTCTAATACCTGTACACCTGTAGTATCCTACCTAGACAAAATTAATCTGTAGACAAAATGGTGCAGAGACTGCACATTTAAAAATTCTGAAATTAATTTAAACATCTACAAACTTGCTCTTGTCAAAATAATACCAATATAATATCTTAAACCCATTAAAGATAGACACAGTAGATACATTTCAATGCCAAAACATAAAATAAAATAAAATGAAGAGTCTAAAATAAAAGCTAATAGTGACATAAAAAGGGTAGGATTAATGGTTACAAAATGAAATGTTGCTAGGAATGCTTGTTTACCTCTGGTAAAATGCATACTGGATGATGTGGTAGAAAATGAAATAAAAACAATTAAACTTTCAACATTCTGATGTGCAGTGGAGCATAAAGAAATCAATGCATGTTCTGAACATAAATAAAAGGCTTTGTGGAATTTATGGAATGTTATTTTGGATGTAAGTGAAGAAGAAATTTGCATGGCTATGAATTACTTATAAGGCGGAGCATATGTTTTTACCACTGCAGGCAGAAATCAAAATTAATTATTTTCATTGTTAATTTTTAATTGGTCATATCTAAGACAGAGAAAATGCATTAGTCACTTAGCTTACTTTAAAATTTTTCATAGCAATCTGTTGCACAAAGCAACACAATACAGATTGGGAAGAAAACAACATAGATGATAATAAATATAACTCAAGTTTTAATCCTTCCTGTATTGATGACCTTCATGTCACTTGACAAGGCTGATGAATATGCATCAGTTGATGCAAGTCAGCTGAGGAAGTTAATACTGTATAAAGCACAGGGGTGTCCTTAAGGTTGAGCGTAGGCCTTCAACTTGAAGATAGATGTCAAAAACACATTTGGGTAATAATTTACCAAATGTACTGTAGCACATTTGAATGCAGTTCAAACCAAATATTTATGGTGTACTGTTTGGATCAAGAAATATAAATTTTTGTTTATATTTGTCCTTTCCATTTGCCAGGTATAAGCCTTTTTCCTATGAGGTAAATGCTAGGAAAGGAAAGGAATTGATTGTCTGGCTCTTCTTTTACTCTGTGCTGGTAGATACATTTACCTGCAATGAATAATACAATATGTTAATGTGTGTAAGTATTGCCAAACAGACATAAAAACTTAAAGCACCAAGAAAACAGGTGTTATATTTGGCAGAGTGTAAGTGAATTTAGAACAGATTGATTTTATTATAAATTCCGTTTGTTGGTCTGAGTAATATTGTGATCATCTGCATTGTGCTTATAAAACACATATAGGAATTGAAGTTCACACAAATTGAGTATTCAGTCATTGTCCCAAGCAGGAAAACCAAACACAGAAAAAAAATAACAGGTTCAGTCTATTAGGGGTACAATATTCATTGGGCAAGATTTAATCTGTTTCTAGCTAGAAACAATTTAAAGTAAACATAAATTCATAGCAAATACCAAAGGACAGATAAAATTCTATAAAGTCGAACATGACATACTATAATCTCTTATGTTTTACATTACATTTTTAAATGTATTGAGGTACGATGACAGAGCACAGCACAATATACATTATTGTAAAATAACACTGAAGTATTTTATCTGACAAAAAGTAAAAGACACATATTAAAAAGAAATGTCTGCATGTCTATTAAAAGGCAAATGATGCTTGACAACGGTATTCTATGTGGCCTGAGCCTACACACATTTCAAGTAGGTAAAGTCAAGGAGGGAATAAAACAGGGCTGCACAAAGGAAAAACATGGCACTGGTCAACCATAACTACACGAGAATTCACAAGTCTGCAAGCAAAACGATGGAACTCCTGTGACACAGGAGAAGTGTAGTTTATGTGATGTAAACCACTAATACATAAACACCTTTGCATGGGACAAAGTATGACCTTTCAATTTCTTATTGATACAAGGCAATTTTTGTTGTTTTCTCACTCCATGGAAAATAGTCAAATACAAATACATAAATAAATGTAGTCTTTTTTATTATTTTAATATTAGTCCCTTTTTTTTCTTGTGCTGAAGATCTTTGGGGTCTCTGCTTGTTTATTCTTTTAATACTTTAAAAACAAGATGGTTATTACTCGTACATAGCAGAGAATTATGAAACAAAAAGTGTATTCAATGTTTTCAGTTTGCTATATCAAAGTAAAATAAATGAAGACCTAGCCTAAACATCTGTCATTGAATTTATTAGATTTTTATTTATTTTTCTAAAAAATATATGACAATAATTTCATAATTACAAAACACATATTAGCAGAGTTAAAAAAAAAAATGTGCAGCAGTATAAAATTTTTACAACTACAAAACTAGATAAGTTACAAAAAAGAAACAAATGGATAACCCCATCTCTGATGTCTGCCCCAATAAAACAACTAGATACAAAATATTGTGAACTGGCAATAGAGGTTTTTTTTAGAGCAGTTCTTGTTCCCTCTCTCCACTTACGTCAGTGATGTTAACTCATGCAGAATTGAATGGCCTTCAACGATGACCGCAAAATGCACAGATCATGCACATGCCTGTATCTCTCTATTTTACAACAATGCTGCTGGACTTTCTTATATTGACTACAAGCAGAACTGAGGGTGGACAGCGTGTTATTCTTTATATATCACATTTCTGGAATAACTATTTGAAATAAATATATAATTCTTTGTGAAGTGGACCAAATTCTTTTTAGGGTCCTCTTTGGTGTTTAATGGTTTTACTACAGACCAATACTAGCTTCAGAACAGAAATGAATGTGCTTTTATATTTTATATATTATATATATATATATATATATATATATATATATATATATATATATATATATAATATATATATATCATTATATATATATTGTCGATTTAAAGGGTGTTGGACATATCACTCTTGACCTGTAACTTGTAATCAGTACAACAATTATAATTCAATAATACAATAATCAGGCTTTGGTAAGTTTCCCAAATGGATACACACAGATATTGCTACAGTACATAACATACGACATGGTCAAGTTCTTCAAATGATGTTTACATTCTATAGATGTTTACATGCAGACTTTTTTTTAAAAAAAATTATTGTAGTTAGTAATGTCAGTCTATCAAATAGCCAGGTTGCATATTAACTTAACAGGATCCTATGTTGAATGACTGGATAAAATCTTGCATAGGGTTAATATATTCACCTATAAATAAAGCCGGTGACGGGTAACCTGTCAGTACAAGCTGATGAACGGTTCCTTTTCCCTACGATTACAGACTTGTGAATGTGGGAAAATGAATTTAAGTGGTAGTTAATTTGTAATGAATACCACTCAAGCAGTTAATATTATCCTGTGATGTTATAGTAACCTTCATGGATCATTGCATTATGTAAATACACTGTTTTATGCTTGTTAAAAGATTGACAGGGTCTGTTTAAGGCTTACTTTTGTTACAAATAAATGTACTTTAAAAAAAAAAAAAAAACTAGGTAGCCCTAGATTTGGATTGTTTGGCATAAGAAAAATATATGCAATATAAAATGTGCAATCACAATCTAATATTTTTTTTGTTTTTCTAGATGGTACTGTAGATGGTATAAGGTTTTTAAAATGTGTCATTTTTTTTTTTTTTATAGGTATTTTATATAGTTTTTAGTAAATAGATTCTCTCTAATTGAATACTATATATATATATATATATATATATATATATATATATATATATATCTGCTTACTGACCACTGAACTACAGTAAACCTGAGCTTGACAATATCATTTTTAACCCCATATTGCTGCAATCTTATTTGGCTTATGCTTTCTGACAGAGCGCACAGAAGTCTAAATTAAGTAACAATGTAATTAACAAGAAACAAATAAACGTGTTTTTAATGTTAAACTGAACAGGATTGTTGGACACTGTATTTGTATTAGTATTTATTCTTAATGAATAGGTGGCTGGTTGTGAATGTTTTTTTTTTTTTTTTAATGTAACTGAGTTTAAAGCAGCCCTGTGGTCTCAATAGAGCTTTTAGAAGGTACAATATAGCTTGTACATCTATCCACCTGCAACTCTGTGTCTCTATTAAATGTAAGAAACAAATGAATGTGGTATTTCCAACATCCACTTGAGGCAGGGGCAGTTTAATGGCAGCAGCCAGAGGGGTGCTTTTAACTTCCAAGTTTTAAAGTCACCAAGA
This sequence comes from Polyodon spathula, assembly GCF_017654505.1. Taxonomy (NCBI): domain Eukaryota; kingdom Metazoa; phylum Chordata; class Actinopteri; order Acipenseriformes; family Polyodontidae; genus Polyodon; species Polyodon spathula. The sequence continues at coordinate 67,323,356 of NC_054537.1, forward strand.
TGTGGTAATTAAAAAAGAAAATGATATACAAAGTAATTCAAAAGAATACATTAGTTAAAATAAATGTAGTATTTCAAACCTGTACCAAGTTGCTCTTTAAGTCAAGTGGTAACTTGTAACATTAATCATGATAAAAGACAAGGCTTATGCATATTAAAGCAATTTGATTGAATGCCAAGTAGAATTCCGAGATGACCAAAAAATCCTCAATTAAAGGCACATTAATACTTTTGCTTAGACACAATTACCATTTTAATATAAGGGGTTTAACAGTTACTAAAGGCTCCAATGCAAGGAACCCAGGCTCAATAATATATTTTCTAACAAGCCAAGATGCCCCCCTCTGTGAGCCTTTCATTCAAAATTCATTAATTTCTTGTTTTATTCATTTGAACCACTTGCTTGCATGTTTGAACCACAGGACTGTAGCTTGTAGTGGCTAAAGGCTGTACTTCTGTCGTGATTCATCTCAAATATCAATAAGATTGCACTATTTTAATAAATATGCTAATAATGATACAAAAAGGAACAGCTGAAGATATAAATACAACCACCATTTTTATTCCAGTGCATTAAAGTTACAAATACCACCAATTGAACCAGTAAACCAGGGGTATACAAAGCCAGACCCAGAAGGTGAAACAAGTTTGATTTGGTTACAGAGGGAACTTCAGGAGGGTTAACTGCCCATATTGCAGCCTGAAAAGTGAAACACAACCTATGGTTTGCAGTTCACAAGAGAAAACAATTTTAAGAAAGTAGGTGTATATACTCATTCTATATGTTAAACCCTTGTAGTGGCTGTTTTTTTGTGTGTTTTTCTGGAGATACTGATGCAAAATGTATAAACTGCATGAAACATTTGCCTGAAACATTACCCATCTTTATTATGATTTTATAATAAGACAGAAATCAAACAATTATGCTGATTATTCAGACATTTTCCATCCATACCAATTCATTTTTAATTTGTTTTCTAATTTAGCCTTGGCGTTGTTTGTGTCTAGGATTGGTCTTGCAGAAAACAAATAATCTTCCTCTTCTGCGAACAAAGAAGCAGTCCTGACAGCGTCTTTTTAATGCAGTCTTTGTTTTCATTCCTGCAGACTGCTGCAAACATGGATGCTGGCACTGTCCAAGCAAAGGCACATCAGAAGGTCTATACATCTTGAAAGCAGAAGGCAACATTCTTGGCTGCACAATGGCCATGCATCTGTACATCATTGTGGGAAATGAATGGTTTGCTGTATATCTGCTCAGATGTGACAATTGCCTGGCAAATGAATTCACCAAGTGATTCAACAACAGGGGTGCCATTGCACCAGGGCCTGCAAAAAGACAAAATGCATATTTTTAGTATAAACTTGTCCTACCTTATTTTAGAAAACAGCATGAAAGTCTTACAGTCTATTGCATTGAAAAAATACTAATTCTTCTGAAATTTGATTTTTTTTTTTTTTTTTTTTAGTGTAGAGTGGAACAATAGGCCAGTTAACTCGCTATACCTAGTTATACAACTACTGCATAACACATGAAAATAAGTATGAAATGTAAACTAACTGAACTATCAAACAGGTGTTTTTATGATACAATGCAAACAACAATAAACTGTGACATATCAACATAACAATTGTAATATAATTACATTTTAGCATTAAATAACTTGCTGTTTGAAAACTGGGTTAGATATTAAACACCAGCAAATAAAGCTATGAACTGCAACTAATTCAAATGTCATCCGTTTCGATAGCACTTCTATGTAAATGCACGGATTTGTATGACTTCGTATTTCTGGATTTGCTTAAACTGCGCTGTGTGCCAAATAATATTGACCCCACAGCTCTGTAACTGCAGTGCCTGTACCGCGTTTTTTTGCTCAAGGCCTTCTCCTGCTGGCACTTACTTTATCGCATATAACACAACAACTAAGAAAAACCTTGCCGACCTTCATTCTCTGAAAACCTAATTTAGGAAAGATATGTTTCTTATTCCTTTTGTATTACAATCACACAGTTTTCAATTTGCAGTTTTCTTGTAAATCAACCAGGCCCACTTGTTTTACCATTTCACTGACCCGACAGTTTTTTTTTTTTTTTTTTTTTCTTCTCTCTCACCATTTCCATTAACAAAACTTTGCAATTAACGATCAATATTTATTTTCAACAAACCTACTATATTCCCACAGGTCAAAATCACTTCGTTGTATTAGAAATGCCTTTACTCTTCCTCATTCACACCAAGACCGTCTGCTGCACCGTGGTCTCAATTCAAAGCGCCGGTGACTTTGGAGAAAGTCGCAGAACATGAAAATACATCCTTCCGGATTTCCCAGGTCCTAGTACCCGCGAGTACGTCTTTACAAACCATTCTAGGGTTTGCTTGTATTAAAAACCAAACTAATCCATCCCTCTGTATTCACCTTGAAAATAATCCGCTTCAAAGTATTTATACACGCTTTATATTGTATTATTATTTTCATGTTGTATTATGTGTGTTGTAGTAATATATATATATATATATATATATAGAGAGAGAGAGAGAGAGAGAGAGAGAGAGAGAGAGAGAGAGAGAGAGAGAGAGAGAGAGAGAGAGAGAGTGTTAAGTTACAAAAAATAATACATGTTTATGTAGGGAAACGTGTTCAGTTCAAAATAATGTAATTTTAGACCATTACAGAAATAAATAAATAAGTGATAGTTTACAGAAAGCCCTATGTAACAGCTAGCGTTAGGACCCAGCAGACTTTCTCCCTGCTCTGTCTCCATCAAGGGCACTGAACAAAGGTTTCTGGGTAGCGCGAGTCTTGGAAAGATGGCTGCTTCCACACAGCGATTGCTGTCCTTCGTAAACATAAAAAATGTTAGGGTGATTCTGGCACCACTGAGAATCTCATCTGTCCCAGTTCATCGATATGGGGCCCAGGTTTCTGATACCGGAGAAAAAATTACTCATACGGGACAGGTAAATATTTTGTTTAAGTGTGACAAATTATCTCAAAGCAAGTTGCAGCAATCGTCCCCTTCCATAGGTATGAGTCTATGACATACATACATGATACAGAAATACAAATATTTACTTTTTCAATGCATTGTATTTCAGTGTGTTCATCTATACACAGAATAAAGAGTAAAACTGGGAGATCTTGATCCTGCGTGTCCATTGTTGGCAGTATTTATAGATGGGCAGAGCATTAAAATACACATGTTCCTTTATAGTGGTTTTTAAAAAAACAAACAAACAAAAATAAATGAAACGGTCTTAAAATGATAAATAACGGGTACCACAGTCATTAGGCATCATCAACCGTACTTCTTTTAATGTACATCAACCAATCCTGCAGTGACCAGAAATAAGAGTGACATTGTAGAAATGAGGAAATGGCTGAACAGGTTACTTACATATTAGTGTCGTATTTGCCATATAAGAACCTTTGTTTAACCCACCTTACAGGTTTTGGGTCTATTTGACCCGACTCTAGTTCCAATTAGCTTATCTTCTTTTCATTTTATGTATAATGTTTTGTGACTTTTCCTAAGTTGGGGTGATGAACTTATACACAGAAAACAACCTTTGAGATGTGTGTTTTTTAAGAACAAGTCAAAAACATAACAGATGTACTTACATTCTAAACATAATAGGAGGGTTTAAAAAAAAAAAAAAAAAAAAAAAAAGGTTACCAGTATTTGTTAATTATGCTGTTTGATGTCAGTGATGATGATATTGTAACAAACTGTTGACGCCCGGACTTTGCTGAACTGCCAGTGGTGTGCAGGACTGCTTGCACTTCATGCAGGTGCAGTGTTGTCAACTTTTCAGATCGGAAAGTCGCCAAACAGTCATAGTACATAGGCACACCAACAACTACACACAGTAATGTAGTGGTGTAGTCCTAAATCTAGGTGTACCAGTGTGATGTTAAATTCAGTTCCCCGTGAAATTCAGTGCCCCCTGTTTGTTGTGTGCATGCGCTAAACAATCTGGTGCTCATCACAACACGTGCCCTGCTCATTTAATCAAAGCAGATACGCGCAGAGCTTGTTGTTCATGTTAGGCCTCCACGAACTCCATACATTTAATGATTTAGCAAAAATAAACAATATAACCTAGAAAAGAATGCTTTTTTAAAGTTGAAGTGTAACATCTACGTTTTATAAATAAACAGCACCTGTAAACACTGCGTTGCCCATAATGTGACTCTTGTATTAAGAAAAGTGAGCGTGACGCTGGTGCGGCCTGATGGGAACCATCGAGCAACAGGGAGACAGAAGGCCCGCCTGGTTCCCACCACGGTCCAACTACGCACCATGACTGGGGATCTGGCACTGATGAGGGGAAAAGGGCCTATGGAGATCTGGATCAGGGGCCGCACCATGTGCCTCGAGGTGTGGGTAGCGGCAGAACCAGCCAACCCCCCGGAACAGTCCAGTGAAGGGTGGGGACTCATCTCCCAGTGTGCCACCACTGTATGCCGGATGGTTTAGCTCACCGGACTTAAAACAACGGTTACTGGCAAGTGAAGCACGTTATTGCAGCCCAGCCATAGAATGCCTTATCCATCGTCCGAGGGCTGTGGCAGTTTAAAGTCATGGCATTTGGACTTTGCAATGCAGCTGCCACCTTTGAACGGCTGATGGATAAGGTACAGAACGGGGTCCAGCAACAACACTGCCTGGTGTAACTCATTTGGCCACCAACATTTTTTAATAATAAATAAATAAATAAACAAACAGATATAGCATTACACAAATAATAATAAAACAACAACATTCCATAAGAACTTGCTGTGTACTATCCTTGTGTTATTTGCTAAACATTTGACTGCGTATATATTTATTATAATCCTATTATACACACTTATTTGTTTCATTAAATATTTTTACTAATTTATGGGAAAATAGTTTTTATTTATTTTTATTTATTTATTTTTAGGTTTTAGTTGGCTATTAGTAAATGTAATTTACCCAAAAAATTACATGTAGAATACACACACATAATAATAATAATAATAATAATAATAATAATAATATATAATAATAATAATGCATTTTATTAACAAGTTCTGGAACTTATAATTATTTATCTATTTTTATTAATATTGCTTACTTAGATGGACAACAAAAGTGTTTACTTACGTTGAGTTAAAGGCAGCAGGAAGAGCTTCTATCTGCTTTTCTTTTTTTGCTCTCAATACCAGCAACAGCTACTTCTAATTATAAAAAAAAAAAAAAAAAAAAAAATCCTCCTCATTTTAGGTCTTTTTCACCCCCGTCTTTTCTCTACTTTTTAAATTTTGTTCTACTTACAAGAGCTAGCCATTTTTTTCTTATTTCAGGTACTGTTCTCTGCTCCACCCTTAGAGCATTTACTGCACCTGTGATTATATTCCTTGTATTCATGAGTTACGTTTCCAGATAAATTGCCAAATATAACAGATTTGTGTTGGTCAACCATTTCTATAATTGTATCAATTTCTGTATGTGTGTGTGTGTTAATGGCATTAATTTTGTTAATGGCACGTGTGCAACACACAACCCTTAATGCATTATAATTTTTATCAGTATTTTTTATTTTTTTTATTCTACATTTCTTGAAAGCAATTGTTCATTTTAGGTACAATTTTACAAAACAGTACACATGTTTGGTCACCACCACTCCTGTTGCATAAAACTGGGGTTACCCTATTATGTTTTCTGCTGGTGTTAATACACCACTTCTTGGCTTCCAGACATTTCAATCAGATTGTTACCATCTTCTCGCACTCTCGTCCTCTTATGCTGGCTTTTTTATTTAAAAAATAAAATAATGACTGTAATACCGATGTCACACACTCAAATATTGACTAAAATTTTTTTGTCGCTGCCTGGAGCCCTGATTTTATCGTGAGTCACATCAAATTGTTTATGGTACAATATTAGTAGTTACAGTCAATGTACACATTAAATGAACTTGCATGTTAAAAGTTGTGTAACATTAACAGCTTTTTATTTTTTAGCAAACAGTGAACCAAATATTGGTAAATCAGACCCAGTATGTCTGTCAAATTAGTGATTTTTAGTGAAAGTTCATCATCAAATACATTGCTACATACCTAAAGTCCACCAAACGATATCACCTTTTAATAGACTATGCTGATTCAGAATACATGAGTTCTCCACGTTCTGACAAAGTTGGTTCCCATCTATAATAGTGCAGCAACATTTATACTGAATGATGATTACAGCCAGCACCACTGTACTCTGAATCTTTAGGGTCTGGGGAATAGAAGGCTCTGTCATTTTTTTGTGGTTAGTCTATAAGATGTATACCGGAAATGCTCCAAGTTACGTTACATCTCTGTTGGAGACATTTAACTCTACCTGTGCACTAAGATCAAGGGATGTACCTACTTTTAAAATTGCTAAATATGGGCTAATGTGCCTTTGTAGATCAGGCATCTCATCTTTGAAACACATTTCCTTCAGACATAAAAACGTCCTCTTCACAGTATCTTTTAAACCACTCGTATATATTTGTTATAAATCTGACCAGGGTTGCAAATCCTGTTAATCTTGACTATGACAGTTAACTTGTTTTATTATATGCTTTTTTATGAATGTTTTTTATGATTGTTTTGAATTGTTTTTATCCTGTTTGAATGATTTATTGATTTTATAATTTTATTACTTGCTGCCTTTTCTTAAGGGTTCTGTCCTGCTTAATGAAATACATTTGGAATAAACACATTTGAAATTTTAAAGCCACATTATCCAAGCAAGCATACAATGGAAGGTACAATATTCATAATTTAGTCTTTCTACATTTCTTATTGTACACCATATTATAAAGTCTATTTCAGCATGTTAAAGCTTTGCTTTGTGCTTGTATCTCAAAACATTTAATGTGACCGCTTTCCTGCAGTATATGCAAATCAAAGCACTGCCTTTTTATATTTTAGGTTTATGATGTGAAAGACTACAGACGAGCCAGATTTGTTGAAAGACAAAAAGAGGTAAGCAATGCTTTCTTCATCCATTTGCTTATAATACAATTTATGATCGATTTTAAATAAGTAATAACCAAGGTGTTGAATTGTTGTTATTATTTTTTTTATTTTTTTTGGCAGTATCCTTGCTAGTTCCGTCATCTTTCTGATGGATATATTTTCATTCTGTGCCTGTTGTTTGCATTTATGGTCCTTGTGACTGACACAGCCAGTGTAACTAATAGTTTGTGTCCTCCACTGAAAAATACATAAAATAAATAAATATTGGTTGGAAATGACTGCAGGTTCACTATAATGTTCCTAATAAACTAAACTAGCTTGGGCAATATTGTTGTTTTATAATGAAACAAAATGCCTCTGAGAGGGCTCTACATTTTATGTTGAGTTTCTCTGATCAGAATTCATAAGGCTGTGGTAACTTAATTATTCAGGGCGATTCTAAAAAAAAACTTAATTAAGATCACTCTGGTATTTCATACCCATACTGAAATGTTCTTTAACTTAAACACTTGATTTTAAACTTTGAATAACTCAATTTTTTATAGATACTGTATTTTTTCTTCTTGTACTCAAATGATACCATTGTTAATTCATCCTTAATTTGTCCTGTTTTTTTTGTCATGTAAATAGCCAGTTGTGTTCCCTCGGCAGTGACTCTTTAAATTTGTACTCTACATATAAATACTGTACATATAAGTTCCACTTCCCTCGGCTGTTGACTGAGCAATGGCCACATAATCCTACAGAAGTGGAACAAGGCAGAGGTAGTTTTCTTCTTTTGTTTTGATGGAGATCTTTCAAGCTCGGGAACTGTAATATTGCCTCCAGGAAAAAAAACAAAAAAAAAACACGGGGGGGTAATAACACTAGATGCTAGAAAATAAAGAAAGTGACCCTACTATTAAATCTAAATTTCTTAGTTTTTAACTAGCAGACCTGACTATGACACTGTAATGGTGCTTTACAGAAGAGAGGGTTATACTGTACACTATATACATTTACATTAATTCTGAATTGCATTGAAGAGGCGAGTGGGGTCACAGTGCTGCTTGTATAACTGACAGCAATTTTTAGGGTATTTGTCAGTTGAGGACGGCGAAGCGGAAAGCACCAGTCTAAATCACTGGAAGCTGTGCCTTTCAGCTGTCTTGATTGGTGCCTTGATGTCTGTTAGCATAACCTGTGAGGTTACTGGCAGTGTCATTCATTCAGACATTGCATTACTGTAAGCGGTAACGCATCCATTGTGTGGACAGTTCCCTTGTCAGTCCGAAGCTGACGGGAGCAGTACATCATCTCACTGCTTATCTCACTTGATGAAAGGCTGTCACAGGCTTTTGGAGAATATGATCTGTTTTGATATATACATTTTTTTTCCTTCCACTGCTACCACCACAACACTTCACTCTGCTTTCAGAAGTATGTAAAATATTTGCTGCCAAGTTATCTAAATGGGCCTCCCATTTATATATAAATGTTTTTATTTTTTTCTTTCAAAATGCACTCTAGTGTGACAGTCAGTTGTCACTGATCTGCTGATGGGCAGAGTATATCTGTTCTGGCTGGACGTTTTCGTGAGTTTGAGGAAAAGCAGATGTGGAAGCCAGTCCTTGTGGGCTATCAAGCACTTCCTCCCAATTTGGAAACATTTCAGACCTGAACATGTTAATTGGTTTCGGTTTATATTCAGCCTGTACACCATAATTTTATTCAAAAGGCATTGGGATTATGGTAACCTCTGGTGCTTATCCACACTTTTATTCCTTGGTAGATATTTTTTTAGTAATGCCACCTGTGTTGGATTAATATTTACGATGGCTGTAAAAACAAGTGTTTTTTTTAGGAACAGCCTTGATATGAAGCTTGCCTACCTCTGGCATGTGAGTTATCAGGAGTTTTGTATCATTAGCTGTAGTCTATGCTGGTAGTTATCTGAGAAATTTAGAAAACCTTCCAAATACTTTCCTGAACTTATTCTGTTGTTGTTGGCCTCCTCCCCTGCAGCAGAAACAGCTACGTAAGAAAAAAAACAGTGAGGTCACATTATCCAACATTTTTTTAAAACTGTGCTTGCAAGAAAATAGGACAGTTCTTGGAGGCAACATTTTAATGTTTCTGTAATTGCAGGTTAACGAGAACTTTGCAATAGACCTGGTTGCAGAAGAGCCTATCACAGAGGTGGAAAGCAGAGTTATCTCTTGTGATGGGGGAGGAGGAGCTCTGGGACACCCCAGGGTCTATATTAATCTGGTAATGGCAGTAACACTTTGTCTGCAGAGACAGGATTCACTTTTTAAGTTATACATTTCAAATGTATACTGTGGCTGAAGAAGTGCAATAAATATTAAAATACTCCTACTTACAGGGTGGCTATAAACATGTCCAGTTTGTGGTAAGGGAGAACAAAGGAAACTTGTTACAACTACAGTTTGTCTTTGTACATGAAAAACATTAGAAATGACAGCATGCTAAATGTTTAGGTGGTATGTTCTGCTCATGGAGATAAGAATTAGATAAAGAACCCTTATATACATTTATATTAGTGGTGTAATCTGCACCCTAATTTCGTATTCAATTATCGTATAGGCATTTATCAACGATAAACGACGCATTAACGATTTATTTTTCAAAATAATGAACGATCTTTTTTTTTTGTTTTTTTTTTAACAGAAGAACCAATAACTAAAAACACTGTTGTGCATAATAGTCAAACAAAAATGCACAATTTATATTCAAATTAGAACACTTCCGATTATAAAAAAAGAAATCCAAAGGACTTGCTTTTAACAACTGAAAAGGATATGCGTGTGTCCGCATCAGATGTTTCTTTAACATTGTGATGATAATAAAAAATATTATATTTTATTTCTATGTGAGCTATGGTTGTGCATTTCTGTTAAGATTTTATGTCCAAAAGAAAAGCAAAACATTTGAATTAATCTCACAATTCCTGACTAATTTAACTATCGTACTAAATTCAGTTTCTTTTATAGAATATTGCCATATAATCAAAACACGACATGCTTTGAAACAAAAGAAGGTAAAATCAGAAGATTTAATAGATTTAAAATAAACAACAAAAATGTACTGCTTTAATTTTTAAATCACAACATTCTGATTTGGCTTGTCCAATGCGAATGCAGAGGCCTAGTGTGTATCCTAGCAATACGCTAATCTACCGTACTAGCACTAAAAGAAGCACACTCACACACTCAAGGTTTTAATGCAAACCGGCAACAGGAGGTTTCAAACTGGGTTCTAATTTGATGCATCAAAGCTCTGGAAATTTTCAGGACAGATGATCAATAACACTGTGTAACAATTTTTTTTTTTTTTTTTGTTCCTGGGTAGTAACTGTTATTTCCTAATTGCTTATGCCTCAAAAGTATAGAACATGGCTATTATTCCCCACAAACTTTGCTTTTGTGACCAGGACAGTGATATTTCAAAATATCACTATTTCCAATGGGAAAATGGGCAAATGTGTGTCTTTTCGTTCACATAAAGTCAGAAAAAAACAACATATGAATCCAAATGAACATGTGTTTGTACTAAAGTAATACAAAGATGACTACAAAAGATTTAGAAGTGAGTAGTTTTCGAGATTTACAATTATACTGTATTTATCATATCTGTAATATCACTGTCCTGGTCACAAAAGCAAAGTTTGTGGGGAATAGCCATTTTCTATACTTTTGAGGCATAAGCAATTAGGAAATAACACTTACTACCCAGGAACAAAAATTGTGTTACATAGTGTAATCAATGCATCGATTCATTGTTGCACCCCTAATTTATATCATTATGCCCATTTTTTGTTTTCTTAGGACAAAGATACTAAAGTGGGAACATGTGGATATTGTGGTCTTCGTTTCAAACAGAAGCATCATCACTGAAGCAGGCTCTTGCATAGTTCTCATCTTCATATACCTGAGCTGATCTGAAAATAAATTATTTCAAATGAAATGTGTTTTCCTGTGTTATTTATCAAAAGCAATATATATTCAAGGCTGGTCTGATAAATTCTACTGTTTAGATGTTCTATATATTTGCATATTTAATAAGCAATACTTCTGATGCTGCTCAAGTGTCCTATAAGTAGTTACAATGACATTACAGTTTTGCAATCACACATGTTACAACATAGTGGTCACACCCTCAATACTAGATCCATTTTGCATTCCATCATTTCTGAAACATTACGCATGTGCTGTGTGTAGAGTGTGGGGGGAGCAATGTTGGGATACAACCCTGTATAATGTGCACCTGTTCTATGTGAAATACTATAACACAAGTATACTGTGCACCTCGTATTTAACAGGCTGTCAGTCTGTTGCACGCATACATTTGCATGTTGCAATATGAAAATTAGGGTAAACCATTCTTACACTGCTTTGATCAATTTAGTTTGCTTATATTCCAGTGGTTATTGTATGTATTTATTATTTAGTTACCAGTCTCTACTTCTGATATATCGTGACAGGCGGAATCTGAGTGTTTTGCATTCATTAACTTGCATAAACTGAAGCCTTGAGATGCCCTCTTTGAATTCTGCCCTCTATACACTGTACATGTCATGTTTGTGGGAAGCAAGGCAGCAACTGTGGAGTTCATCAAGTGGACCCTCAATTAAGTGTGCCGTGCCATCTATAATTTTGTTCAGAGGAATTTGTTTTATTTTATTTACAGTAATGTTTTAGACACTGACCTAAAAGCTTAACAAATATACTAAATGTTAATATTTTGATTAATATATATTTTTTAAAGTTACATTTGCTGGGTTGGTTCTGGATTTATGGTGGTATATTTTATTTATTGCTATGGTTAATGACTGCCATCACCACCACAAATGTGACAGTCTAAGAAAGTGGCTTAAGTTGACAGTGTTTGAGTTCTGAAATACAGAAACAAGACAAATTGATTAACCGAAGTTGCTAACACTTTAATCCGATGCTTTGTTCAAGTATAACCTTCAAGGACAAGATTCTGAGTTCTGTTGTTCTAATAATTATTTAGCTTTGATTATTTTTCTCTATTGCTAAATTGAATGACTGCCATCTTGCAAGGACGTCTGTGTTTTGACATTTCTTTAGATTCCTCAATTTGAGAAATCATTTGATTTCGATATCTCCCGACATGATAATCTCAAAATTAGAACAAACTTTGAACCTTTGCAAACACCTTAAAAAGGTAAGGGAGGATATATATATATATATATATATATATATATATATATATATATAAAACATTTAAATGACAATTCTAGCAATACACTATATGTCTTAGCAGACTACAGGATTCAGTCTGATTCAATCTGAGCCTAGTTTGTGTTATGGAGGTTTGCAGACAATTCATTGCTGTACAAAAGTGCACCCTTAAGGGAACTGCATTTCTCATTTAACCACATAATGTCCAGTACTTGATGCTTTCTTTCAAAACCTAATCTCTGCGTGAGTGGATCAAAGCAGTTAACTAAATCTCAGTTAGTTTCAATTTGGATGTCTGAGAGTCAATTAAATAAGGTTTGATTAAATCTATCCAGGCACTTGAGAAGCAGCAAATGGGACAATTTAATGGCTCAGGGCTAAGTAAGGGTTAATAGGGTGTCCACTGTGTCACCTTTTTAATGTTTTGCATTTAGTAGCACTAAGGAGTGTTGTACAGAGCGTATGCGTGCTGCTTAAGCCATGCAGCATCGAACCTATGGAATTCAACATTCACATTAGAATATTCATGAATCATGAAGCAGTGACAGCCACCCCTCCCCCTCTCTTACTTTTTCCTCATCGCCTTCTAGATGCAAACACATATACAATATGAATGCCATGAGGTGACAGGCTTTCTTGTCATGCTGAACAGCGCTTGATTCTTGAAAGGTTAATACACCAGTATTACAGGACTAATTTATTAGATGTGGTGAGATTCAAATTCCTTTCTTGAGTGATTGTTTAAATTTTAAAATGATAATGTCCAAACCAATTAAATTCCAGTTGATCATTCTACAAATACACATGGGCCATGAAATATGCATAAAGGTTCTTAGGAACTTTGAAGGTGCACAACTGATCTGATCTTCATATTAATAAGTCACTTTGCAGATTATCCACATAAGAACATGCAAGAAGTTGAACAAATTGCTTCCAATCGGCTTTTATGCATGTGTTGTAAAATGGACCTGGTCTTACATTTTATAATCACATCCTTCATGGTATAACAGCAAAGGGCAGTCTTGCTTTGAGGCTTTATGTGTTCCACAACCTAAAAATGTTAGTACAGTTATATGACTGTTGTTTACACAGTAAATGTAACTACTGAATAGCTCTTTCTTTAAAGGTGATAAAAACATTTGCTAAAAAAATTAATAATTCTACAATTTTAAATGGACTTGCCACATAGATTTTAAAAAAATATTGTAAAACAATGCTGTCTTTGTTCTTTGAGATCAGGCTTAGGAATTGGCTTGCCCTAGTAGGAGGAATAAGAATCAGGCCTTCTCATAATGCCGGCCCAATGTCATAGTATTAACTAAAGTCATGGTTGCATTACCCTGTTATACTGAGATATACAATATACTGTACTGTTCTTTGGAACCCAGTTAGAAAACTGGTTAATTGCATGGTAAAGAAACAATTAATTAATTAATTAATTAATTAATTAATGCAAACCAGCTGATGCTGACATTTTCAACAGGACAAAAAAATTAGTTAAGAATGAAAATGTTGTTTCCAGTTTGTTGCTGGACACTGATGTCTGAACTAGGAATTGATGTACACTAGGCTTCTATACAAACAAATATCACCGCCAAAGGGACCATGTCTACCAAAGGACCTGGGCAGTAAAGATTTAAAAACCCCATTCTGCAAGCAAGCATCCATGGTTATCATGTTCCTGCATGCATGCTGAGCAAAGTTTAAGCCGATTCAATGACAACTGTGTTCAGATCTGGTTTAATCTGGCATAGACAGGGCACTAAATCGACACAGGAGTAGGAAGAAAAACACTGAGATTAAAGTGATTCTGATGTGTTTACACTGGCCAGCCTATGTAACCGTTGAATGGGAACATAAACAGCTTAACTATTGCAAGTGTAAATGTGCAGTCTGAGCTTTACAGAATCATAAAGGAGGAAAAGGGTATATTCCTTCTCTATTGATCGAATGTCAAAGCTGGCTATTATATTACAAATCTGCTGTTTTAAAGATGGTATTGTAAACAAAAAGTTGGACCACACACCGAAAAAAGAATGATCGGTAATTTGATCTTGTCTAATCTTTTAAATAGGAAGAATGGAAATCTCACCATGCACTGGGTACATCCGAAAGCTCGGACTCTGAGCTAATCCTGGGAGTAGACATACAGCCTCTCCACAGCAACAGAACTGTAAGAGAACAAAAGTTAGTCAACACTGCCCTGCAAACTACGGCACTGAATTAACAAGTTTTTTCCAGATTGTGGTTGAGTCAAAAAAAAATCCTCCAGTTTTAAGATAGCCAGTTCTAATAGGATCATCTGGCATCTACAACTGGTAATTCACAAAACTGGGCAATATTGGCAAACAAGTGCAATATGGTCCCTTCTGGGGCATTCCTATTGTACTGCATCCCTCTGCCTTCCTGTGAACATGTATCTAACTATGATGGCAGGCCTAGTGGCTCATAAAATTGATGTTTTATGAAAAATATAAAACTGTATTAATTACTTGTGAGCAATGCGATGATAAGGGCACAAACATGTTTCTTTTTATTGCTTTTTAAATCCCATTTTATTTCTGTTGTTTTTTTTTTTGTTTTTTTTGTTATAAAATAGCTTTTAATCTCATTGGGGAAAGCATATTGCAGTGCATTTTAACAATCTAAGCAATAAACAACCTAAATTCTGGGACCCTTAACTGTATTAATAAAGAGACTGTTGTACTGTATTTTTTACTTCAGTCATTATTTCCCATGCTTTTAAGTATCCCATACAGTGCCGGATTAACGTTGATGGGGGTTCGAGACTTCAAAGTTTTATGGGGCCCTCTATGCATAAGTCTAGGGCTATCTCTTAGAACATAAGAACATAATAAAGTTTACAAATGAGGGGAGGCCATACGGCCCATCTTGCTTGTTACAGTAGTAGTTATTTTTTAATTATGTTAAAACATTTGGAATACAATTAAAAGTATTTCTTTCCTATTAACAGCTCATACCAATTTCTTTCTGCTCTTTGTGGCCGAGAAGTCTTTGATGATGGCACTGAAATCCAGCTGGTGAACCAACTAACTTTCGATTGACATTAACGTTGAAATATTCAGTCTCATCTGATCCATGCTTGACTTGAGCTTATTTTTTAATCAGTGCCAGTTTTGAAAATGAGCGTTACTGGCAGTCTGTTGTTCATGATCATCATCTCTGTCATGAGATCACGTCACATGATGTGCCAGGTTAGTTACTGGCAGTCTCAAAAAAATCTGAAAAGCAATGTCTACATTGAGAAATGTACACTGCAGACAGCCTTGTCTTAAAGCGCAAAGTTCATTATTTGCAGATTTGCTTTCTGAAGAGCATTACTTGTTGACTGAAATCTCTGCAAAACCATGTACCAAAAAATGCAAAGAATGTTTTCCAGCTTGTCCATTTTCATGTACAGAGCTAGAACGTCACTGCTCGTGTTTGGGTTCTGATTTGGATCATTGCCTACCTTTTTCAGAGATTCCTGAACATTGCCATTATTCCAACAAATTGCTGTTGTAGCCTGGGCATGAGCAGACCAACTAGTATCGGACAGAGCTTTCAGTGTCTCAATTCGCTTACTGTCATTTGGAACTATTCCTGCAGAATTTAAAAAGAGATTTCAGAAAGCCAAAAAATTGTTTGCCTTCAAGCAACAGTTTATGCTAGTAACCCCAACTAAATTGAGAGAATGAGCTACACACAGAACCCACTGTAGTAAAGGGTTAATCTACCGATTTCGTGTTTGCAGACCTTGTCCTTGACATGTTGCTCGCATTATCATAACATTGACCTTTACAATTTGCTATGTCAATGTTCATCTCCTGCAAAACTGTTACAACAGACTGAAAAAGTGATTCTCCAGTATGACTTGTTATAGGGAAAAGAATTCAGAAAACGCTCTAGAATCTGCCCCTCCTCCGATACATAGCGCACAATGAACATAAGTTGATCAACATGGGATATGTCCGGAGTGAAATCTACAATAATTGAAAAGTACTTTGCACTGTGCAACTGACTCCTTATTTTAGACAGCACTTCTTGCTCCATTAAATAAATACATTTTTTTATACAAATAATTGAAGGTATGAAGGTTTTCCTCTAACAGCGTTTCCGTATTTTTTTTATATGTTCACTAAGGAATGGATCAAACTGACTCAGCAATTCCAAGGTGCCCAATTAATAACCGTAACAGTCTTGTTGTCTCCTGTAAGGAAAGCCCATGCTCAACAAGAAACTTTACAACAGCAACAACCCACCTTAGTACCTCTTTCCAATATGACTGTTCAGTTTCAAACTACTTTTTCAAGTCACAGTCTAACTGGCCTTTAAGCCGGGCTTACACTGCACGATTTTTGCAATCAGGAGACACAGCGCCACTCACACTTAACGACTGAGCTACGATTTCTCATTGTAGATCGGGGATTGCAAGCTACACACACTACACGAGATATCTTGTCGCGGACTGTGCATATTTTCATTGCAGAATCGTAGGCATCATTCAGGAAAATCTTGGTCTCAAGCAAGGGGATCGCTGTTGTCAGTGCATTGTTTTCATCTTAAGCACAATTGGCTTAATAGACGTGGCCAGTAGGACTGATGATTTTACAGCGAGAGCTCGAGATGAGGCAACACTGGAATGTAATATGAAATACATTGTTTTACTTGTATTAGCATGATACAAATTAAATAAAGTGACAAATACATTTGTGATTTCAACATGAGCATCCTGTATTTACAGTTGCTTTTGTTACGTTTTAGCACCTTATTAGTACTATGTGTGTATAATAGGACATGGATATTGCTAATTTCATACTTTGCAAATTCCAGCATTAGAACTTATACTTCAGGGCCATAGACTGCACACATGTTAAATATTGAGATTTAAAAAAAAAAGAGTTTATAACAGTTATAACATTATAGCAATGTCAATATTTATTTCCTTGACATCTGTGCTCTGAACCAACTCGAGTCGAGGTGCATCTAAAATACTAAAATCTAATCTGTTCAAAAAGTGCAACACTCACTCGTAGTACAAAATGTTTATTAAATTAAAAAGATTGGTGTGGGAGATGGGCCGTCAAGCAATGTCCATCGGAATACCAAATTCCGATGAATAATTTGAAGACTTTTAAACTAATAAAGATTTTGTACTATGAGCGAGTGTTGCCCTTTTAAACAGAATACAACTTTAATACTAGGCTACTACAAGTTTGTTATAAATGTGCAATGATGTAATCTACATTCTCTCTATTTCTCACACACACAGACGCGCACCCCTCCTCCTCGTTCCTTCAATGAGCGATTATAGGAAATGTCACTTATATCAAAGAGACACCGGTGTTCCTGCCACATCTCCACCATTCTTTCCTCAATTTTGAGGCTCCACACCTTGTGGGCCACAATTGTTGCTAGCTTGTCATATTGGCTGCTGGCAGCATTCGTCAAGAAATCGGTCCGTAGCCCCTCATACACTTCACAAATTGCTTTGTCGGGGACTAAATTTTTCTGACATGTTAGAAATTTGTTGGGATATCTGAGGAGCGTCGGGAGATCGCAGAAGCCGTTAACGGGGCATCGTAGGCCCTCTCACACTTATCGACCGTTTTGTCCCCGACAACCTCATTTTGTCCCAGATTTTAAGCAAAAATCGTGCATTGTAAGCCTGGCATTAGCTTGTGTCCAAGAAATCCAAGTAAGCATTGCATTTCTGTGATAAACGCTACTTCCATGTTCTACAACTCGAACTGCTGCGTGCTTCCAGTCATTAAATCCACAACAATCACTGAATGTATTTGTATGATTCGATTCACTAAATAACAAAACAGAACACAGATCCCGTTGAGGACAAATAAATAAACCACCATGAGGCACATATTCTTCATTTTGTAAAGAACATGTGAAGAGGATTACAGATAAACATCGTTTATGATGTTTGTATTTTTTTTAGGATGAAAAATCACCATTTTTATTTTGACAAGATGTTGGGCCATTTGTAATCCAGTAAGATTGCATGGTCTCAGTTAACAGGCACCAGAGTGCAGCATCGGTGCTGAATGGATACACAATTTTAGTACCTTCACTGCCTGTGGAAAGTTAACCCTTTTCCGAAACGACTCAGTTGTGAGTGTAGTTAAATCTGGGCTTCCTCTTGGTTAGTCGTACCTTCCTCCACTTTCCTTCGTACCTTATCTCTGCTATATTTCCCAAATCACTTGTCGTTGTATCTGGTTCATTTATACTACTACTAGATAATGTATTGAAATAGCTTGTCAGCTTTGGTATTTTAATCAACAGTTGCTCCTCCCGAATATACTTCACACGTCATATTTTCTATGTCCTCTATCGTCCAACATCTATACAGTCGTACCAACTGCCTCATCATGCAGTAAAACATGTAAAAATTAACACCTGGCACATCACGTGACGTGATCTCATGACAGAGATGATGATCATGAACAACAATGCTGGTAAATCAAATGTGCTCTTTCCCAATCCATAAGGTCACATGCTACTTTTTATGTTGTAGAATAAATGTAATATAATATATATATATATATATATATATATATATATATATATATATATATATATATATATATATATATAATTATATGAAAGCCCCAGCGTTAATTCGGCCTTGAAAAATGCTCCTGAAATGACACCAATTATCTGTGTTGCACAGACTGATGTGTAATACTTTATACAATCTGTAACCCTAATATGTATTCCCACCTCACTGAGAGACAGTACTTAAGATGTGAAACATTTAGAAAAAAACATTTAGAAAAAAAAAAAAGCATTATTAACACTAAATCTAAACGACAGTATAGAAAGTATTTGTCTAAAAACACCTTTTTACAGTCATTTGAAATTGTTATAAGCAGGATTGACTGAACAGTTCAAATCTAGAGGAAAGGTATCCAAAGAGGGTACCACCATTTTAAAATAATTTAAAAAGTCTATGAAGTTATTTGTTGATTTTTTAAAAATATTTTAGATTTAAATAGTCAAGTAAGTTTAAAACCTTTAGTGTTAAACATGGCTGCTATAGACTAACGGTGGGAAATGGTCACAGTAAAGAATGACCATTGAACAATTTGTCTTACAAACCCCCCAAAAAGCATGTTATAAATTGATGCACTGTTCTAAATGTGTTTTTGGCAGTTTCTCATCATATATATGATTGCTATTGCAAAAATATACCTAAAGATGCTGTCAGGAAAATAATTTGCTATATAGCTGTAAAGCTAAGAAAAGACAACTATAGTTTTGAATTTATGACCCCCTATGAATAAAAAGCATTTTGAAGAATTATGATGATGCTGGAGATACTGAGAAGGCAGTTTTTTTTTTTTTTTAACTGTTAGTGTCTCTTCTTTTCCTGTGGTATATTTATTAAGGTGTATCTGATAGTTACAATCCCAGCGTGTGTGTGTACTGCACAATTGGTATGATATTCCCATTTCAACCTTCTACTGTATTCAACCCACTTCTTGCTATTCACTTTCTCACAGAAAGAGGTCACTGTTGATCAACATAACTGAAACACTAACAGTATCAATTTTTATTTCATGTGTTTATATTTCACTTTACACAGATTACTGAGAATACCATTATATTGTAAATAATATGTTTTAAACAAACAATGAGGCATGCTATTTGTTCTGAAATACAATTGTCTTCATACAATTCTGCCCTTGCTTAAGTACAATAGAGAAAGCTAAGCATTTATTGCATTTATTACATACTGCATTTATTATTTAATACTGCCATATGTGAGTAAATACCACCCCTTAATAGTGGTTAAATGACCACCAGATTTTTTTTTTTTTTTTTTTTTTTTTTTTTATAAGTTAAACAAATATTTTAACTTCAAACTGGTAAAAAAAAAAAAAAAAAAAAAAAAAAAACCTGAAATGTCTGCACTTTCTGAATGCCATTTTAAGTACCGGTATGTTTATATTTTCACTCATTCAGCCCAATTTCATACTTTTGATTGGCCCATTTACCCTCAGCAGCTGATAGAGCACATCTGCACACCGCTAAAATCTGATATTTTCATACAAACAATACTGTTTATAACTCATTCCTTCAGCAATCACTGAACTGTAGTTAAAGCTCAATGAAAGCAATCTGGGTAATGTTTTTAATGACTTCAAAACAATAAGGAGAACATGATTGCAAGTCACACATTTATAAACAGCTGGCACAGTCCAGTTGGGTATATATCAGACATCTGCATTTGTACATGGTTACTTCGTCTGGCATGTCCCACATGTACAGGTGTGTGACTGGGTAAATACATAAATCAACACAGTATAATGGACTAGGTTACTGTAGCAGGACATTAAAATCAGTGTTACATGGGAATCAGAATTTGTTTTCTGAATGCTGTAAAATACTTTCCCATCCCAGAAGTCACACTTCCTCTCCCTGACAAGCAATTGCTACATCTAGCAAAGTGAATATGTAAAAAAGGAGCAGTGTAGTTAATTGTCTGTTTCAATGAATGACAGTCTCTCTCTACCCTTTATGCATGTCTTCACAATTATGTGGAGATGGCAGCCTGCCATAAAGCCATCTTACTGTGGACTTGTTTAGACAAAATAACAAGCATGAGGATTATGAAACACTGTAATTACACTAGTTGATACAGAGTGGGTGGAGACAGACAGTTCATATTCAAACTTCTTGAAGTAAATTGGTATGTTGTTGAGGAATTAATACCACACATGTTGAGGTTTGAGTAATTGCACTCCGTGAAACCCAGAAGAATATAGTTTCACATATAAACAGTCTCTTATAATGTATAGTTCAAAATCTATAACTCTACAATATATTATACTTTGAAAACAAATCTATAACCACTGTTTTAAAACTTTCAAAACTGCAAAATTATTTATGGCTCTATATAAAGAACATGAAAGACTACTTTCCTTCAAAAACACACTGATGCTCACTAGTTATTTACATCACTAGTTGTGTTTATGCAAGTCCTCCTCTCATCTATGACAGGGGTGCTGTTATCCTGCGAACTGTGGTTTGCTTTCTGTCATTGAATTTCATTCGACTGACTTGATTGACTTCGTAAAAAGTATTGATCAATGAGAGGCCCGTGTCCCTTCTCCCTAAAGCATTTCATTCTATCTTGATGAATCTTCCAACCCCTAACCATTGTCACTTTGCTCCAGCCACAGATACAAACCTGGAACTCCATGTCTTTGCTAACTGCAAATCTTGAGCCAGTCCTTTGCAAAGTACTTTCTGTTCTCATATATGTTTCCTTTCCTAAGTATTTAACCATGTTGTCAAACTTTGAGTCATCTTAAGCCCCCATTCTCTTGAACTAGGAGTATTTTTCTCTTTAATTTCTTAGAAGCCTTGGGCGGTTGTCGCCAGCATCCTGTTCCATCTGAAAACGTAGAGCTGGATGCTGCCAGATAGGGTGGCTAACCCCTGCCAGCCCCAATGGGATCTATTTCCTCCTGTCAGCTGTCTCTCCAGGGTGTCGCAAGGTCTTTCCCTCATCGCCAGGTGCACTATTCACAGTAGTCACTGGACGTATCCAGATATTCATGATTACCATTACATGAGAGTAGGTGTTAAAACTTCACGCTGATATTGGACTCGGCTCTTGCCAAACTAAGCACCAACTAAGACATAGCTTTACAGTAAACTAGTGTGATCCATCTGCATCTCCATCCACTTGCGTTTCCTTCCATCTGATGATGTAGATATCCTTCTGCATGTTGTTGATGGCTGAAGTGTAATGCTGGCTCCAGGGATCAGCCTATTTTGCCTCCCTGGTGCATCAGCACACACAATGGCTGCAATGCTGGCTCCAGGGATCAACCACAGTGTGGCCTCCCTAGCGCATCAGCATGACACCCATCTGGATTGAACAGAGTAAGGTACTTCTCAGGTGTCTTGAAGTGGTTTTGTCGACTAGCCCACAACACCTTAAGAGGACTTGAGAAGGATTCTGGCATCCCAGCATCACCACACTCCATCCCCCACTCAGCTAAGCCCAGCTTACTTAGCATCAATGTTAATCAAAACGAGTTGCTGCTCCTTTCTGCTGCTTCAAGTTCTTCACTTTGTGTCACAACTCTTGACCACTGAATACAATGTCTCTGAGAAACTGGGTTGTGGAGGGTGCCACAAATACTTTACAGCCCACCTCCACTCGGTAAACCTGGACTCTCCGTCCTCATTACGCTTCAGCAGCTAGTTGAGCATATTGAAGTTTCTTCCTTTCATACGGCTTATCCACAGCATCCTCCCATGGCACTGTTAAGTCTACCAGGTGAATAAGGTGTGCTGATCCAGACCACAAGACAGTATCAGGTTGAAGGTTATTGGTGGCAATCTCAGGATGGCAATCTCAAATAAGCCGTTGACCAACATCTGCCAGCATTTTCCTGTCTCTAGCAGGTTCAAGTTGTCCCAGACGAGTTTTCGTTTTAATACCTTTATTTGGAGGTTGCTCCCCTGGATGGAGGAATGTTGTTCTTCGTGTGTCATATATTGCTGGCATTGGTGGCAACCGTTGGTCATGCTGCTCTTGTCTTCCAATACTAAGGCCAAACATTGCAGCACCGTGTCATGAAGCTAAGTAAACAGTCCTTGGCTAAGACCTAACTTACATCCTGTAAAAATGTATCTTAATACAGCTGGCGATGAACACAAAGGACACCATGGATCCTCTCCTACCCATAGATTAAGGTTCTGTGGTGATGGGAGAACATCATATGTTGATCTGATGAGGAAGCTGATCCTGCTGTGTTCCATTGTCCATAGATCTTGCCAGCCAACAATTGGGAACTACGGACAGTCTTGTTATAGTCAAACTTCTGTGTATCTGTAGCTTCTTCAGAGAGCTTTCCTGCTTTTTGGTAGGCAATGTTCAGTTTCTGATGATGCTGCTGCACCCAACTTGTCTTTATTTCTGGGCCAGCCGAGGGTTCCCAGCACCATATCCGCAAGTGTGTCAGCCAAACATAAGGAAAACTTGGGTGTATCCTGTTGAACTATGACTGCTATTGTTATACAGAAATATTAGCTCTTGTATGTACTCAGTTCAGTTAGCTTTTTGTTCTGCTTCTAGGGTCCCCAAGAGATTAAGCAATGTTATATTGAATCTTTCACAAACCTCATTTACCTCAGGATGGTACGGAGTAGTATGGCACTTGATTGCCCCATACATTTGGCAGACTTCCTATACAACAGAGGATTAAAAATTTGCTCCCTGATCAGCGTGAAATCATTGGGGGCAACCAAATGGCTGGATTGTGAGGCGCTATTACACTCTTGTTGTGGTCATGGTAGTCTAATCTTTAGTGGGAATGGCCCAGGCAAACTTTGTAAAATGGTCTGATAACCGTAATAAACACAATATCCATAATAAACTCACATAGGACCAGAAACTCCAGTTTAAAAGAACTGTAGTTCTCATCATTCTTCTTGGAGGGGTGCAAACTGCAACTTGCATATGCAAACACCTTCTGCTTAGTGTCCTACTCTTGGGCTAGTACCACCCCTAGTCTGCATTTATTTGTATCATTATAGAGGGTAAAGAGTAGGGAGAAATCTATAAAGGCCAAGACTGGGGCATTAATTAAGGCCTCCTTCAAATTATTAAAAGCTAACTCATGTAGTCCAAGCACACAGCACAGTGTTCTATCTCGCAGTCTTAGGGAGTCCAACTAACAACTCATGCAGGGGTGCTGCAATTCGGGCAAAACCCTTGATGAAGCATCAATAGTAGCTTGCAAAGCCTAAAAAAGAGTGGAGTTCAGTTACTGTACTGGGCTGGGACCAGTCTCGTACTGCTCTTGCTTTCTACTATCCTCCGAGATGACATGGCCCAGACACCGTACTTGGCTCTGAAACATATAGCAGTTTTTAGGCTTTAACTTTAGATCATACTGGGCCTGCCTCCGAAAGACAAAGTCCAGATGCTGTAGATGGGAAGCAAAGTCACTGGAGAACACAATCACATCATTGAAAAAACTTTGAGACTCTATTAATTTTTCTCACCCAGACAGTGCTCCATAAGGCACTGGAAGGCTGCAGGGGAATTGCAGAGACCGGCATGCAATCAAACATACAAACCCATAGGAGTCGTAAACGCAGTCTTCTCTTTGTCCTTCAGGTCCACTTGCCAAATCTAGGGTGGAGAAAAAGCATGCTTGTTGCAACATTCTCAGTTATTCTTCTATTCTAGGTAGAGGGAAAGCATCTTTAAGTGTAATAGCATTAAGTTTGTGAAAGTCTGTACAAAACCTTAAAGTACCATCCTTCCACACCAGCACGATGGGGGTTGCCCATGAACTCTTGATCTCTCCAATGATGCCAGCCTCCAACATGCCCTGTAGAAGATAACGTACCTCTTGTTATAACTTTGAAGGGATCTGCCGATATTGTTCCCAGAGGGTTGCAGCATCGCCAGTAGGAATCTGGTGGAGGATGGAATTAGTGACCTCTCATCTGACTCAGCTCTTGTTCCATCAGATTAGCACCACTAAGGTCCACTGAAACAGGGCCAATCTGCTCAAGGCACACCGCCACCACCCCAGGCTCAGCAGGTAAGACACTCATGTCTCAAATTGTTGTAGACTTCTTCAGGTTGCATTAAAAACAGTTCTCCCAACTTCTGGTAGCGCTGTACATATGCATGGGCATCTCCATCATTTCGGACTCTGGGATCTTCCCATATTCCACTGTGGCCAAAACATTGCCCACTAGCACCGGGCTACTATCTCCCAGTGGCTCCACAATGCAACTATAAGTTTGCCCACCAGGCCCTGGCTTTGCAAGAGCAGAAATATGGACTTTGCTCCAGGGTGGAATTTTAACAGTATAGGGGATTCAAGCGCAACCAACCCAACCATTTGGAGGAGTGAAGCTTGTCTCTTGCTTGCAGACATGAAAGGCTTGCCAGCAAAATTTAATTTCCAAAGGGGCGGCACTGACTACTGGAGCAGTCGAGTTTGTAATTCCTTGTTGCAACAGCGCATCCCAACAGTACAGGTAATATTCATGCCCAACAGCCCTGGTGCTTGAACGAGACAGTTATCCTTGACTATAATGATGCCACATCTCCAATTCGGGCATCCATCTCTGCCTAGTCAATGTAGGGGATGCTCAAGCCATTTACAGTTCTCAGGGCTAACCAGGCAGAAGGGTCTTTGTGACAGAGATTGAATCATTCTTTGTGTTAGATTTCCTTCTCGACCTATGAGAGTGCCAAGTAAAGGGAACCTTGGACTGGATGGCCTGACAGTTCATTCCTAGGGTTAGGTGGAAGTCAACCAACTAGAAAGGGGACTGAGCTACGGTACACTAAATCATTGTCCCAGAAGGTTCATGGTGTGGCATCCGCGGATTGGCGGAGTGGGTGCGTTCGTTAACCAAGGGTCACGTGAAATACAGGTTTCCCTGTGAAAATGGGTGTGGATTTCTCGTGTTTTACATCATGCTCATGAATAAATGGGATTTACCCTATCTCTCTCTTTGGCCATTATTTTCAGCCACAAACCTGATCCTCTCGAGCTGTTCTCCCAAACATGCAAAGGCATCGCCATTTCACGTGTAAATAACCATACATGGAAACTCCCCCAATGATGGCCGTGCAAATTATGAACTTTATAGTACTGTACATCTAACAGCACATAATATTGATCCAAAGTTTGATAAAAACAACAACTAAGTGCACTTATATTTAAATCATCATTATGCTGTGACAGAGAAGTAAACTTTGATCTTCGCACTTTGAAATTGCACTAACCTCAATGTCATTGCGTAAAACTGTTTTTATGACGCTTTTTTGAAAACAACTAGAAACTCACAGGCATCCATGCGAAACTTCTTTTGAGCTTCAAAAACTAGTAAAATTTGACTAAAATAGTAGTTTTTAACTGCTATTAAAGTACACAAACTAATGTATGGTAAACATGATACTTACCATTGCAATACCAATTATAACTCTGACCACGACCAACTAAGTTACTAAAGACTCAACTTTCTAAACAGCTCCAACTTCTCCAGAAACACACAAACTGTGCTGGGGTATCTGGGAGACTGGTCTCAATCTTGATTTAATTTCATTGTGAAATGACTTCCATTGTGTTGTGGGCTTTTTGCATTTCTTTTTTTGTATTTGTGTTTCCTACTTTAGTTATTTTTTTCAGTTTTTTGCCTTTTATAAATTTGCATTTGTTTTTTAAATTTGTATTTGTTTTTTGCACTTCAGGGCCAATATAGTTATTTTCCTTTCACAAAAATTGTGAAAATTATATATATATATATATATATATATATATATATATATATATATATATATATATATATATATATATATATTTCAACAGCTTTAATAGGGTCTCTGTAAATATGTCTATATGAAACTTCCCAGTCAGATATGAAATCCTAAACATTTAATTATCTAGAAAATGTTTCAAATCTATCATATTGCCTTTCAGCACATACCACGGTATTAGCCCACTCTGTAACCAATTACCTGCATTTTCCTAAGCTATTGCAAATGTGACCTTTAGTTATAGGTTGATTGCATGTATCCTGGCGTGTGTATAACAATATGTGTCTGAGAGACGGTCACTCTCTTCTCATGTGATGCCTGGCATTAATGTTAATACACTCTGATG
The DNA here is from genome assembly GCF_017654505.1 of Polyodon spathula. NCBI lineage: Eukaryota > Metazoa > Chordata > Actinopteri > Acipenseriformes > Polyodontidae > Polyodon > Polyodon spathula. Next base: position 67,350,217 of record NC_054537.1, read on the forward strand.
GCTGGAGAACAAATATGTGTTTTTGACATAATGCAGAAGCATTTGGGGGTGGATAAATGGGCCGACACTTTAATGAGGAGAAGTCATTCATGCGAGGTTCTTCCGCTAACAGGCAGCAAGCACTGGGCTGCAGTGTCTGTGCAAGATTAGCTTCCTCAGGCAATCTGCAAAGAAAAAAAAAGAAAAAATTACATCTAAAGTATAGGGTAACATTTTATACAATACGTTGATCATCAAAAGTGGGAAGAGGGAATAAAACATTAACTAGGAATATCTTACTTAGAGATGGTACTCTTGTGAGTGACTCATCGAGACAAGAACCAGAAGTCCTCCTACTCTCAAGGCAGAAACACTCAATAGGTTGAATGAAACATTTCACTAAACTGAGATGTGCGGTGCAGGGCTGCTCTGGTCTCCCATGCAAACCTGCTGAGCTCTGTTGCCTGACTCTTCCAGTATTAACTGACCAATTCAAGTGATACTGGTTCACTCTAGGTCAACACATATGCTAATGAGCCTGTTGGCAGTCATTTTTTGATGCTTGAGATGCAGTTTGATTACATTAGTAAAAGGCAATATTATGCAGTAGGATATACACACCTTGATTTAGCCAAACATCTCTACTGAGAGATCTTCAGTTTTGCCCTTGAGCCACCTATAACACAAAGCTCTAATTAAACATATATATATATATATATATATATATATATATATATATATATATATATATATATATATATATATATATATAAAAAAAAAGAAAGAAACAAGGACCAGGGATCACAAATGGAGATTAGATAAAGAACAGAAAATAGGAGGCACTTTTTTGCACAGTAAGAGAATTGTGGAGGTCTAGAACCAACTCCCCAGTAATGTTGTTGAAGCTGACACACAGGGATCCTTGAAGAAGCTGCTTGACGAGATTCTGGGACCAATAAGCTACTAACAACCAAATGAGCAAGATGGTCTGAATGGCCTCCTTTCGTTCACGGCAATTAAAAGGGTTATTTAAAAAAAAAAAATATATATATATATATATATATATATATATATATATATATATATATATATATATATATATATATATATATATATATAGCTATAGCTGTTATACATCTGTGATTTTAATCCGATGTAAAAGATGTGTCATTCAAGTAAAGTAAGCAATAACAGTACATTTGTAGCAGTAATGGGGCAAAATATGAAAGCCACTTTCTCTGATTGAACCCTAAAGCTATTCAAATATAAAAGTGCGATAGCTACCACATGGCAGATGACTTCGACAGTATATTGACTTCTGTGCCTGTTAAATGCACAAAGGCATAAAGGTGAATGCGGATGAAAAAAAAAAGACATTTATGGAACAAAATCACCATGTACAGGTAATTGTAAAAGGTCATAAGAGATCAAGTTAGCTCCACGTATTTGTTTTTCATTTTCTAATCGATCAATATTATGTTTTCTGAAATAAAAATGTAACAGCAGATTTATTACTGACCTTTTTCTCACCTTCCCATTGTGTATTAAGCCAACATATAATAACAAACGAGTTTCTCTTGTAGGTTTCAGAGCGTGAAACACTAATATAAAGTAAAAAAAAAAAAAAAAAAAAAAAACAAGTAGCGTGTCAGACCTAGAGACAATCGTGAACAAAAAACATGTATTGATTATTAATGGCAAAAGGGATCTAAATTACATTCCATTATTTTGTGTGGTGATGAGTTATTGAGAGGGGTTTTGAATTTAGGGTTTTTTCCCCCCAACAAAGCCTGTTTCTACCCCCTAATGGATTTAAAAAAATAAAAAAAATAGGGTGAAATCAGATTTCACTTAATAATGAGATACTTCTTATAATGAAAGATAAGATAATATAATAAGCATCGTCTAATTACAAAAAAACAAAACATACAAAAACAAGCTGGAAATCCCAAAACATGACGATCATGAGGATGCCTTAAGTCAAAACAAGAAGCAGACCATTTTTAATATTTAAAAGAATGCCATATGTGGTGGTAGATTTCCTTTTCCATTTCACTGATTATAAATAGAAAAGCTTCTATTTGATAAGCTTGGCTGCTTACATATAGCCGCAACAACCGAGCACCTTGTGTCTTTTGATTGGGATAAGTTTGTGCTGGCATTATTAAGTTGCATTTAGAGATATAATGCTGTCTGGGCAAATATAAAGAGGGTGTGAGTACTTAACAAAGGATTTACACTGCCACTCTTCCAAGAAGCCTGTCACATGAAAAATATTCTGGTGACATCATCTTCTGCTAACTCCTTCCAAACTTGCTTGTATAAGAAAAACAGCTCAAGCATAATGCAATCTATTTAATGCAGTGGGCAACAGAGAGAAATGTAATATTCTGTACGCTTTTTCTGCTGTGTAGTTGCTGGCTGTAAGGTGAAATATCAATATGTTATGAATATATTTATTTTTAAATGAAAGGAGATTTTGTTTTTTAATTTTTAAGATGGTCGTTATTTTTTTTTTAAGTGTAAGTTGAAAGTTTCTGTAGTGTTATCCATATCTTTAAGACTATCTAAGTTTTGACTACATGTCTTTCTATTTTGTCGAGATGTTGGTACTTGACATGTTTCGTGATTTAACCTATGTTATTATTTGTTCTCTATCTTTCACATTCAATTCAGTTTCATACAGGCTGTGCTATAAATCCCTTCTTCTGCCTCACCCTGGATTTATTGCTGACCTAGTTATTACATCTTAGTTGGCTACCTACTCAGTGACTTGAAAGTTGAATGTAACTCTAGAATGAACTTCACACTGTGCTTTAAAATTTGGTAGTTCCTTTCTGAGCAATCACATTGGGTTTGACTCAATACAAGGATCTTTCAGGCTCTTGCAATTGTCAGCATCCATCACATGCACTTGCCTACAGCCAATAATATTTAAGCAGTAAGCCATGACAGGGTGTGCACTGTTGTCTAATCGTATGCCTTGGGTGCCTTCTGAGGTACGAGGCATTTTATAAAACACATTGATATCTGCAATTACTATTTGCCCTTGTGTACCATAATTGTGCACTGAAAACTTTAAAATATGAACATACATGGCAGTTTCATAACCTACTGACCAGATGCATTTTCTACTAATGTCCGAGGCTTCTCAGGTGTTCTCGCTATAGCTTAACAGACATGCCAAAACATTATTAACATCTTAATTTTATACAATTCCTTTTAGTTTCTGTAAGCATTAGAATAATAATGGCATCAATAATTACATTTTAAAAGCTGTTGATTCGTGTTGTTCTTCAGATGTGATAGCCCCCCGGATCCTTATCCTTGCATGGTTGACTATTAGAAGAATGGCTGTGATATTAGATCTCTGATTGAAATTAATATGATGAAAATGTTTGCAATTTTTAATTGTGTTTATTCCTCTGCGTCCTTAATAGTGTCCCTGTTAACAATACATGCAAACAAGCCATAAAGATGACAGTGGCTATCTATGGTTAATATTATCTGCTTTAAAAAAAAAAAAAAAAAAAACTCAATCTATTTCAATTGCCTGACATGATTGATTTTGATTACATGAAAAAAAAATAAAAAATCTTACAGGACCACAATCATAAATAAAATTGTGAATATCTCAAATATTTTGATTCTTGTATATTTGATTCTAGTTTTTACTGAAGGGACACAAAACAGCTTAGTTGATGCTAAATAAATATAAATTTGTATTTGTTTCTTTTTAATACCTGAAAACATTTATGTCAAGTATCTTTTATTTCACTAAAAACAGTTACATGTGTTGATAAGAAAGTATTTGGTGATACGTAGCACTATCAGTGTTGACCTTAAGACTTTAAAGGAAGTGTTGGCACTTAAAAAAGATAGAGAGGTTGCATTTGGCAGAGGGCCATCTACGGCCTTGTTTATGGTGTCAGAGTCAGGACAAAGTGAGGACAGACCAGACTTATTTATTTAGCCCAACTTGTTGGAACTGCCTCCCATATCTCTGTCAAATCTGCAGTCACCTTTAAAACTCAAAAAGGTACTTGAGCTCAGATGAATTTGTATTATGGTGCTTGCTAATATTATATATTTGTGTAGATCCGAATGAAAGTCTAAATTAATTTAATTGTCCTCAAAGCAAAAGAAGAGCCAGGTTTGTTTGCTACATAGAAAAAGAAATAATAAATACAAAGCTAGCAGTACACATGTAACATGAAAAAGATAAGAGTAAGTAGCTTCAATCAATTATTTTCTCTTTACCTTTTTATGATGTTTGCATTCTGAGTGTTTTTTCTTATTTCTACTTGTCAAATACAGTGTTTTTAGTTCAATAATTAAGCTGCCGACAAAGACATAGCTTTGCTGTAATATATGAGCTTCCATGCTTTTCTTCTACCAGGTAACATGGATTTCATAAGGGCCTAGTATTGATGGCTGAAGTAAAATGTTGTCTATTTGCTCCCTCCCCTGAGCATCAGCACACACAAAGGCAGCGATGCTGGCTCCAGAGATCAACCAACGTGAGGCCTTCCTAGCACCTCAGCATGGCAATATCCTGGAAATGTCTGGGTGGGGCTTCACAGGGGTCATCAGGTGAGCACAAACCCATCTTCAGTGTTTCATCGACTAGCCCACAACACCTCAGGAAGGCTTGACAGTGATGCTGGCATCCAAGCACCACTCTCCCCCATTCCCCACCCAACCCAACCAAGCTTACTTACCTTAGCCATCCATTCCTTTTCATTGATACTTACTTCATCTATCACCTCTCTTTTGAGCTCCCCAATCAACCTATTTCTTCTTTAACCAGAGCCAGTTGCTACTTCTCTCTGCCTCCTCGGATAGGGCCTTCACTATACGTTGCAATTTCTGTCCACTGAATCCAAGATCTCTGAACAGCTGGGTCATGGAGGGTGCAACAAATCCCAATCAACCCACCTCTACTGGATAAACCTGGACTCTCCACTCCCTCTTTTTCACCTCAGCATCTAACTCGGCATACCGGAGTTTCTTCCTCTCATATGCCTCATCCACAGAATCATCCCATGCACTGTTAGTTCCACCAGGAGAACAAGGCGTGCTGAGACTGACCACAGGACAATGTTGGATAATCTGCTTTGTGTTCTGTTAATATTATATTTAGTTATGCTAAGAATAGAAAAACTAACATACTGTGAGTATTGTATAATATGTTTTTATATTGACATTTATGCTTTGTAAGGAATTGAGATGATTTATAATGAGCAAGCAGGCAACTTTAATGCAAACCCTTCTGCGCCTTTAAATCTGAGAGTCTTTGCTGAGGTTTAGTGGACTGGCCTGGTCCAATTGTCATGAATGTTGGTTGATTCTAGGGGTATAGTGTGGTGTCTGTCTGTCCATACATCCGTCCATTTGTATAGCAAACTTACATTTTTGCATATATTGGGAGAAGCCTTTTTCCAATTGTCATGAAACTCGGAATTAACATTAATCAGTTTAATTTATTAACAATATCAGATACTGCAGATATAAAGAGGTGTATTTCAGCTGTATGTCACACTTACATTTTTGCATTCATTGTGTGCCTGTCTAACTTGGTAGCATTCACTGTCACAATGCAATAAGGATACCTACATTAAAATTCCCAATGTATTTATATTTTATAACACAAATGTCTTTCTTAACATTTATTAGACAGAATAACAGTGGGTAGCTGCCCCCATTGAGACTGGTAGCTTTTTGTGGTGGGGCAACTTATGTGCCTTCAAGTCTGTAATGTCTATGTCTATGTCAAGAAACATTTAAACTAGAAAGGAAGGGGGGAGAAATCAACAAAAAAAACAAAAGGGAGACTACATCAAAGCAAGGGCAACAACTCAGGTAAGACAGCCATTAAATCTATTTATCTAAATGCTAGAAGTCCCAAAAACAAAATGTTAGAAATTGAAGCTACAGCACGAACAAGTAACTACGATGTGATAGGTGCTACAATAACTTGGTTATCCAAGAGTGATGGAGACGAATATAATATTAGTGGGTATACACTGTGTAGGAAAGACAGCCAGGACAGAAGAAGTAGAGGGGTAGCACTATACATCAAAAATAGTCTTGAAGCCCAGGTGCTAAATCTGGAAGGCAGAATCAATATGGTTCAGAATAATGGACATATGTGATAAGGTGCAAGTGGTTGGGTGTACAGATAAAGTGTCCAGACAGTACTTGCAATGCCAAAACATCCATATTTATTTAAAAGGAAACAAATAATAAATCAGTTACCGCTATACCAACAGTGGTATAGGGGAATCCAAACATGGCAGCTTGCAGTCCTAAACAAAAACAACACTCCTTTAACCACAATTCTCTGTGCACGAAACTGTGCTCTGAGAGTCGAGTATATGCGGTGTGCTTGTCCGTGTTGTGCTGTGCTGTGCAGTGAGGCTGTGAGTCATGATGTGAACTGGCTCCATGGCTGTAGCTTCTGATCTCCTCCTTGCTCCTCTGCAATACAGACAAAACACAGACGTAACAAAACAATCAAACAAAGCTCTGGTCATCGGTTACATTTTCAGCGCAAGGGGCTATACTCACACAGCTGCATCCCCTTTGTACTGCCCCACTCCTCCCTGCAATCAACTTGGCACCCCGGTGTAACCAATCTCTGCCTGGCCCGCAGCTGATCTCATGGGAATAGTTTAGAGTACACGCAGCTACATGCTTCCCCCAGCTGGGGAAGTTTACTACCAACCTTACATGGTACCCTTTCTGATCTGGTGGGAGATTTACAGCATTGATTCTTTTTCTCTTTATCACAGCATAATAATAGGGGTATGCTATAGACTGCCAAATTCAGACACTGAGAAAAATAATCTGTTATACAATGAAATGTGTGTAGCAAAGGAGAAGCCATACTAATGGGGGATTTCAACTTCCCCCATAAAAAATGGGAAAACCCAATGGGGAGCACGACATATGAAATTGAAATGGTAGAAATGCCAAATGACTGCTTCCTAACGCAATTTGTCAATGCATCAACTAGTGGGTGGGCATGCCTCGATTTAGTCTTTTCAAATAAAGAAGACAGAATAACTAAACAATGGTTAGAGGACCATTGCCAAACTCAGATCACAACATGGTCTCGTTTGAAGTGCTATTTAAAACCCCAAAAATAACAACATCAAGCTAACTTTTACAATTTTAAAAAACAAACTTTGAAGGAATGAAACAGAGATTAGCAGTAGATTGGAGTAAAATAGAGAAAACATCCACAGAAATAGGATGGCTATTTAAAAAAAAAAAAATAAAAAAAGTAGTACTAGAGGTGCAAAACAATTACATCCAAAGTAGACAATCTAAAGCAAAATGGCCAAAATGGTTTTATATATATATATTATATATATATATATATATATATATATATATATATATATATATATATATATACACACACACATTTCAGATTGTAGCTAAGATTGTAAATCTCAATATTAATAAATAATGCATACAACATTGCATATTCCATCACCATTAATATAATCTGTATTGTGACTAGAGTAATGTACACGTCCTTTGTTTGCTGCATTTATACATGATCCAACACGATCACTTCTTTCCACAGTAATCAACTGCACTGTCGACATACGCCTTTGACTTATCTCATGCAATAAGTACAGTACCAACAGTGCTGCAAAAAATAAGATGGCCATATTTATGTTTGCAAATTTCACAGCTCACTCTCTTATCTTAAATTCCGGGTCTTTGTTGCAACCCTGTTCTAAATGGCTTAATTAAACCAATTAGACCTCCACCCAGACCCTGAAATAGTTAATTATATCATTTTACCCGTAAAACATGGTGTAAACCCCTCCTTCCTCCACCCAACCATCCTTCCTAAATCTAACAATGTCATATTGGATTAATGCAGTTAGGAATAATCCATCCACAGTTTGTTATTTTATAAAACCTAATAAATACAGATAATAGTCTGTTCTGATAAATGTTAAGATTACATTGTAGTAGCTTCAACAATTCAGACTGATACATCTATGCAGTTTCTTTATTCTTTATGGAGTGTGCATACAGGAAGTTAAAACAAAGGCAAAATGTGTCATTATTTATTATCATGGCTGTAACTTATTTATAACACTGGATAAGAATAGAATTCTCAGATGAGATGCCTTAAATTATTTCATTTGGATTTATTTAATCCATACAAGCCACTGGTTTACTGTTCTTATGAAAACTTAATACTGTTCAAAATACCACAACCTAAAAAAAGAAAATAGTCACACAGATCTTTACTGTTTTTTGTTTGCATTCTTCAGTATTGTCTCTTGTTCCATTAATTAGTTTGCAAGTGTTTGAGGAAAATTTCTTGGAAAGAGGTTATATTAGTTATTCATGGAAGTTACTTTAAGGGCTTTCAGGACAAATGTAAGTGACAAAATTTGACTGTAATCATAAAAAAGTGATATCTGACACCCCAATAAAACATTGTGGGCTGGATTTTCAAAAAAACAGTTTATTGAACTCACAGTATAGTAACAACAGCTTTAGTAGCAATTGATTTTCAAACCAAATTTGTTAATAAAATGAACACATTAATATATGTTAGTCTTAGTGTGAAATTCATGGGGGGAGGGGTCGGTTGTAGCTGGGCAGCTTAATTAATTAACGCCTATCTCCTATTTAAACGCCAATCGCACACACCTTCTCTGTCTAGTGTTTTGCTTTCTCCTCCTCCTCCCCTCCTCCTCTCTTTCTCGTGCCTTTGCATCCATCTCCTCTGGGGGGGGTCTAGTGCAGATCCACTTCCCCAACCTCAGGGGGAGTTCTCACCGAGCGAGTCAGGAGGGGATCCCCGGCCACACTATGCTTGCGCAGCTCATGTGCCTATTCTACCGCACCATGTGAGGCGCTGTCCTTCCTTCGCTTGGGACATGTCCCGCTTTTTATGCTCTCAGTGCACAAGTCCCAGACTAAACTATCTCTTTCTGTTGGAGGTTCCCAGCAGGATGCCTGCCCGCTCCAAATGCATGTTAATGGGGCTCCCGAGTGGCGCATCCAGTAAAGGCGCTCTACGTGAATGCAGGATGCGCCCTATAGCCTGGACATTGCCAGTTCGAGTCTGGGCTATTCCACAGTCAACCATGGATGGGAGTTCCCAGGAGGCTGCGTTCAATTGACTGAGCGTCACTGGGAGGGAAGGCTCAGGGCGGCTAGGGTGTCCTTGGCTCACCACGCACCAACGACCTCTGTAGTCTGGCCAGGCGCCTGCGGGCTTGTTAGCTGCCCAGGAACTGCGTTGTTCTCCGGCGCTGTAGCTCCTGGGTGGCCGCAGTGTGTAAAGAAGCAGTCGCCCTCCTGAGTCAACACAGGAGTGGTAACGGTGAGCAGAGTCTAAATAACAATTGGGCATTTCAAATTGGGAGAAAATAATAAAAAATAATTGGCAACAACTAAATTAAAAAAAAAAAAAAAAAAAAAAAAAAGAGCATGGTAATGAGATCAAGAAAAATTAATGGAAGCAGGATTAGCTGTTATGGAAACTACTAGCGTACAGGGAGACAGCTCTCCCACCTGTAAGGAGCAGCCAAATCAAAATCAAAAATAATGGGAATATCTATGTTGTGTATAATTTGTAAACTTAATTTCAAATTGTGCATTTTGTCATCCAGAATGTACATTTATTTAGAACACTTCACATATAAAATGCTGAAGTACGATTCAGGGGGTAAAAATTGAATGACATGGATTTATAAATAAATACAAATAAAAAAATAATGTAATCCCACTAGTCATTACCCTCATTCGGGGCAATATTTTGCCACAGTTTATTATATACAACTCTTTTAATGTGCATTTTGCAATCTTTTTTTGGTTAAAAAGAAAAAATACCTTTTTTCCTTTTTTTTTTTGGATGGGTCAGTGGGTAGACTTGTCAGCTCATGAAATGTAGGCTATGTAGGCTTGGTTGGAATTTACTTTTGTATGCATTTTAGTATGTATAATTGTAGGCTATAAATAAATACATTTCAAATGCCATTTGTATTTGTAGTTGTTAGTTATTATACATGTATACCATGTATGTAACACTTCATTATATATTTATTAAAATTTTAAAATAAGATAGAACTCCTTAACAAGGACACATTGCAAATCTGAAAACAGCTGTAAGGAAACTTTGTATAATTCAAATAAAATCTATAGTAGAGGTCAATTATCATATAATGTGGGTATCCAGAATTCAAACAGGCTGCAGTTGCATTGATAATTTCTTGGTACAGTAATAACATTAGAATGGGTGCAAATAACAGTATATCATTTTAGAAATACAACAAATATAACCACAAGTATAAAAAATACAGCTATATTTTCATAACTACAAATTTAAGTTATCTAGCTGGTCTTACAATACTTACCTAATATACCACCTGGTGTATTGGGTATTGGAAATGATTAAACACAGAGGATTGTGTCAAAATGACAGGATCAGGGAAATTTGCACATGCTTTCCAGATATTAGTGAATAGTGAATGGAACCCCTTCCTGTTCATATATGTATATGCATTGTGCTGCAGGGATCTGAGTGCAACGTGTGTGCAATTGATGGCTCCCATTACCTTGGGAAATCCAGCAATGTCACAAAACTCCCTTTTAATATTTTGCAGATCCTCCCGATTAAGTGAGGTATTGATATAATTGTTAACCCTCTTTATCAAGTCACTTGTGACCCTTTGAAGTGACCCACAAACACAGAAGGACAAAGCTTCATATGCGGGGGTGACGGAACAGCCCCTTTTCGTAAACAATTCAGGGTCCTCCCTACCGAGGTCGACAAAATGCCCTGTACAGATGCAACCGAGTTTTTAGATCATCTGGTAAATCTAAGAAATTTGTTGATTAATACTGGAGTTATCATTGAAAGCCTTTTGAACATCCTACCCTGCATGTCTCGCAATACATTCATTAATACCAGTGCCAGTTTTGCTTTGCAGTAATAGTAGGTATACAGTTTCTGTACTGCCGTGTACATTTTCAACAGTAACATGGAAAACAAACCCCCTTAATGACAAATTGGAGTCGGTTAATTACTCTGACACGTACGATTTCCAATCCCCTAACGGCCCCCCCCTGGGGGGAGGGCAGTATTAAAACCGACTAAGATTCTAAAGTTTAGACACTTTTTAGTCCGGTAAACAAAGCCATTTTTATTTCACAAAACCATTCCGTATATACGACTTTTACATACACACACATACATATATATATATTATATATATATATATATAATATATATATAGATATATAGATATATATATATATATATATATACGTTTACTACACAATCTTTCTTTTAGTTTTAATCTTTTAGTAAACCAACAATAGATAAATAAATAAAATAATATGTTTTTTTTTATACAGAGTAAAAGTTTTTAGTTTAAGTTACAGTTTGTTCAGTCTTACAAACATGAGTATTGTAACTAAGACTACAATTCCCAGAAACCTAGCACAGGAAGGAACTCGGTCAGCTGGGAAGAACGGTCAAACATTGTCAAATCTAAGTGTGCAAAGTTGGTAGAGACCTATCCCAACAGACTCACGTTGTAATTGCTGCCACAGGTGCTTCCACCAAGTATTAACTCTGAGCTTTCAGTTTTGTGTTTTTAATATATAATTTTTTTCTCAATAAAAACTTTTTTTCCCCTTACCAGTGTAGATTATGGTGTGTAGATAAGTGGAAAAAAGTTTAAGGGGGTGTAGACTTTCTATAGGCACTGCATATTCAAAAGTTTTAGAACACCCCCATTTTTCCAGTTTTTATTGAAATTAAGCAGTTCAAGTCCAGTGAATATCCTGAAATGGTACAAAGGTAAGCGATAAACTGCCAGAGGTTAAAAAAAAAGTTTAGGTTACCAAAAACTGAAAAATAATGTACATTTCAGAGTTATACAAAAAAGTCTTTTTCAGGGAACAAGTAATGGGTTAACAACTTACAGCTGTTCTGCAGCATTAGAAGTAAATTAAGCCTTGAAAGTTGATGCTAACAATTCCTACAGGTGTACCAACTTATGTTGATTACTTACAAACCCTCTGTCTGTATAAAAACAGTGTTGGAACAGACTGTGTTACTACACCCTCTTAATCATTATTTGGACAGTATTGTACTGCAGGAAGTAGTATATTGCTATCATAATGGCGAGAAAAAAGGCAATTAACAAAGGAAGGCAGACAGACCATTATTAGCCTTAAAAGTGTAGGTCTTTCCTTTAGAGAAATTGCAAAGAAAGCCAAAGTGTCATTGAATATAGTTTCCTAAACCATCAAAAGGCACTTGGAAACTGGAGGAAACTCTGACAGGAAGAGGTCTGGCAGACCCAAAGCCACAACAGAATCAGAAGACATAAATCTGTATGCAGAATCTCTGAAGACAATCATTTTAAATTTTAAATGGCGTTTAACGTTTAATTTGCTTACTCTCTCTTTGACATTCCCAGTTAGAAGGTGCTGTGTCAAAATCTATTACCTCTGCTGAACGCCTCTCTCCTTATGTTGAAAAAATAGAACCATCAGTAGAGGTTTGCCAGATCAATAAAGCTTTTAGATTTGGAGATGTTATCAGGGAGCCCATTTCCTGCAGCTAAGAGTTGTTAATGGAGCTTAAAGAATTATCTTATGACTCTTGGTTTGAAAGCAGTTTATTTACCCGCTCCTGCTCCCTTGTCGAGGCTGAATATGCTGCTGTCAAACTCGCTTAATGAAAAGTAACGCGTCGCTGATTACAGTTTTATTTGGGCTCTATGTAAAAAAATGCTGTTAATTTAGCATCCTCTCCTCTGTGTGTTTGAATTTGCCATGGCTGAATGATTTAGTCTTCCAGCTTCGAGCCGATCTCTCTCTCTCTCTCTCTCTCTCTCTCTCTCTCTCTTTTTACTTTCACCCTCACCACACAGACACCAGCTCTTTCATTAGCCTATACTATAGTCCTCTATACAGCACTCCCCTATACTGTACTCAGCGCTTTTGTATAGAGTGGATTTATTTATGTATTTATGTATGTGTTTAATTATTTAAACAAAACCAGGCCCCATGCAATTTAGCCTTCAGTAGACTGTTGTCTACGTAAAACTATACAATTATGGTATGATTTTGCACAACTGTCAGTCTTTGCCCGAGAGAGGCTCTGGACTGAATGACAAGGGTGACTCTGTAGTCATGATTAAAGTTCACAGGCGGAGTTATGTGACTATGTTTTCTTGTTAATTATTCTTAGCCCAATTAATTTAGGCATAGTTTTAAACCCACGTTACAAAAAAGGACCATGGTATTACGATGGAAAATGTACCATGGTACTTCCATTTTAAATGGGTCAGTACCATTGTACATAATCACATGGGACTAGCATGGTGCAAAATCCAATTGGAATACAATGGTAAATGTTACATGGTACATGGTCGGGGCTCGGAGGTATGGGAGTGAGAGGTGATGAGGGTTAAAGCTACAGACATTTTAAACGTGTAAAAGAGCACATTTGAATTATTAGGAGCATGAAAAGGCCCCTCTAAGAACTAAGCTCACATAATTTGTAGCATATGTGAGTGTAGCAGTCTTGATTTCAACTACAGTAATAAGTATCAGTAAAAAAGGTGGGAATAGTAAAGAACAGATTAATTTATTAGTATTGCATTTCTCTCTTTCCTTGACTACCGTATACTTATAACTAATCAATTTACAATTTACAAAAATTACTAACCAAACATTTACTAAAAAAGTCAAGTTTCTTTTATATTTTTTAATTGATTATTTATTATGTCAAATACAACAAATATAATGAAAACACAGAGTAACACTGGATATTAAAAGTATTCAGCAAATTCGTAGGTGAAAGTAGAGGAAAGTAGTTGCCAGTAACGGAAACTCAATTAACTGAACATAACAATTCTAAGGAAGGAATATGCAGTGATAAACCAACTGGACACTTGTTGTTAAATCTATTTTTTTTTTTAATTTTACCACGTTTTATAGCATTCCCCATAGTATGTTTCAAGTCACTTTGCAGCTGAACATGCAAACATTTTTCAAAGAATGATGCAACTGCATGTATGCTATGGCCAAAAATACAGAATTTCTAAATGACTTTACAAAAAAAAAAAGAATTATTTTCATGCTATCAAAGATTAAATACTTTTTAAACATTTTTTAAATGGTCCTTTAAAAAAAAAAAAAAAAAAAAAGGTACGCAATGCTGCCTTTTAAATTGGCACATTTGTAAGAACACTTTCACTAAGTTTTTTTAAAAAAAAAATTAAAGTAATGTCAGAGATGGGATGTTGTATCTACACATCTGAATTACTAACCTGCTAAATTTAAAAACAAAGCTGTCCAAAATAAGTATCCTTAGGTACGGTAATAAATAAAATATGTATGCCAGTATTATTGATAATATTTTATTTTAAAACCTATTCAATTACAATAATTGCAGTAACTTCATTTTATACTTGGGTCGGAACCTATCCGGGTTAGGACCCGGTTCCATGCCTGTCTTTGAATTTGTAATTGCCAAAATATTAATTGCAGAGCTGCTACTGCAAATATTTTGATGTTCCTTGAAGTTGTTATATTGTTAAATGCCTGTCTGCTTGGACTATGTAATTTGATAGGTTTAAAAAAAAAATAAACAGCTGTATGAGTTTATTTCAGATTGCCTATAGTATTATATCTGATTGTATTCATTATATTTACTGATACAAAATGTTTTTATTTTTATGTTTCACTCTTATTTGTTTGATTGAACAATATTTTGTATTTAGTTTTGATTAAAACTAATAACATACAGTACATAATGTGACTGTGGATATTTGTCATTTTTTACCTGCTATATCTCTAGTGATATAGGTAAGTTAATTTTACTAGAAATTGAAAATCGTATGATATATGATATTATATTTGATACATGTATAACATGAAAGGCTACCATTATCTTCAGTTGCTAACTATATATTTCCATTGAAAAATATACAATGCTTTTCTTTCCCTCCAAAATACAGTTAAAGTGGTCCAACTAACTGAAAAAAAAAAAAATGTTAGTAGAGAACTGAATGGTAAACATGGCACCACTTTTATATGACCAAGTTAAAACTCAATGCTGTTAGATAATCCAACACTGTATTACAATTCATAAAGTAAAATACAAAACCAACCTCTTAAACAATACAAATACCACACTAGTCTTAATCTCTATAGTCCAATTATAAAACAAAGTGCAGTTTGTCCAATAGTGCTATGGTGCTAACAACACAGTTTAAAACTAGAGTCTAAATCTGTACTTTTGCATTAGTATATTGTCAGACGGAGGTACCGCGATGCACCATTGTACTATTTGTGTACAATAGAAGTATCATGGCATCTATAATGAGCACGATTGTAATCCAATACTGTACCATACTATCCTGTACCATCAATGTACCATGCAGTACCATAGTACCACCATGATAATCCCATTGTACTTTTTGTATCGATGTGCTAGAAATATATAAACTTATATCTAGCTATGTGTATTTACACAATTGATATCTTTTCTGCCTTTTCTAAATAGTGTATTTCTCTTTATTTCAGTAAACGTGCTATTTTTAAGATTGTTTTTATGTAGGCCCCTATTGCGATTCAGAATAAATTTTCTGAAAACCTTCACAGTAAAAAAAAAAGTATCAATCAACTCGGTTATTGTGCTTTCCCTACGATTTTGCTTCCGAATCAGTAGATTTCCATGCAGAAATAAAAATGCAATAATACAAAGCCTGTTCAGAACAATAACTGAGGTATATTCTGTATAGACAGAAAAAAGGGTAAGAAACAATAAACAGCCACCCAGTCATCTTAATACAGACATTAAAGTAAAACCGATTTTGTTTTTGCCCTTATTATATTATAATCTAATGTTGTTTTCTATTTCTTGCCATTTTGGTTATTTGCTTGAAAATGATTTGCTTTGTCTAAACGGTTTCACTTAAAAGAGTTCAATAGAGCAGTGTCCGCATTAAAATTCATCATTGCTGGGCCTCTCGTTGTATCACCTCTCCAGGGAGAGGTACTTTTCGCTATTACTATCAAGTACCTTTGACTTTATTTTTGCTCTTTTTATCTATTACAACTAATTCGAGTTCCTTTGCCCTTTTCAGTTTAAGACGTGGCTCCCGGTAAAGCCTTTCCCTGATGCGGATGTCACTGGGTGCACAGCCTTTGGAAATTGAAGGGTTAGTGTCAAAATGAAAATTTCACTTCAAATTATGTTGGCTGTTGCACATTTTAGCGACCAGGGCGCTTGTCTTAACAATTTGACAGCTGGATCAGCACAGAGGTTCAGAGATTTCGATAATATCATCTAGAAGAAAGAAAGTCAATACAATGACAAGTAATATGACAGCATACAGCCCAATTACAGCTGATTGGAGATAGGAGGAAATACAGGCTACTATACTCTTAATTTAGTATAGCATTTACCATTTTAACATTTTTAACACTGGCAATCATAGGCTTCGTACATGATATATATATATATATATATATATATATATATATATCTATATATATATATATATATATATATATATATATAATAATATATATATATATATATATATATACATATAGTACTTGAATATTCCTAACTAAGACTACATGCGATTTTAATTCAGAAAGTTTTGAATAACACAAATATATATTTTTCATGTCTTCTATAATACACACCTAGTTTCTTTAAAGAGATACCATTAAGTTTTAAGCCTTAAAGTTATTCTATCTTGTATACTCTGTTTAATAGTTTATGAAGAATGAATTGTCTTTATTTTAAACAAGTAGCTATTATTTATAGTGTGCTCACTGTCGCTCAATTTCATGAAGAGATGCTAAAAGTAGATCTAAAAAACTAAATTCTGCAGGTCTTCTGTTTTATATTTTAAGCAATTGAAAATGTTATTATCATCTAAAATCTCACTTCACAAATACTGCCAGTACTGTTAATAAATTGATGAATTAAAAAAAAAAAAATGTAAACGTTTTCAAATGAAAGCTACACACCTGAATTAAGTGTCATGATATCTATATGCATATATTAATTGCATTGGCCTTAATGGAGTAAGAAAAATGACAAGGATATGGAAATTATCACAAGACAGAACACTCAAAATCTCTTTACACAGATGTGCAGGGAAAAAGGATGATATCCGTTCTACAATACATAAATACACATACATACAAGTATAGTATGGTAATCAATTACGTGTAATTCAATCGCATTCAGCTCAACCAGCATCCTTTTAGTAATGCAATCAGACAACACTCAACATTTACCTCTGAAACATAATTTATTTGTGAACATACTTTAATAACATATCCTTCCAGTTTTAAGCAAAAATTGTGCAGTTCTGTGAAATCTTTAGCAGTGATGCTCGTGAATAATTAGCTAACAATGGCGGAGCCCATAAGAAGAGTTAAGAATTTTCAACACTTGCATGCCTTAAAGAAAAAAAAAAAAAATCTTAATTTTTCTTTTCACTTTTTGTAAACGTTTTAAAATGTAAACTTTCAATTAAACCTTTACATTGGCTACACATGCTTTTTTAAAATAAAAATCAAATTTCACACTGATCCCTTTTTATTTTTATTTTTTTTTTTTTTGGGGGGGGGGGGTCATGAATGAAATGCTGTCAATATAACAATGTATACATATCTCCTGACTAATTAAACATAAATGTGATCCAACATCCTGAAGGAAAAGTATGATATTCAAATGAAACTTTTTTTTTTGTCTTTTCATTTTCTCAAGAGTACATCCCAGAGTAACCTTTGCAGCTGTCAACAGGAACTTTTGGTTTGTTATGAGCAAAATGCTTTGCTTCCCGACTGAGTAAATACCAAATTGTCTTTATTTGATTCTTGGTGTTGTAAACTAGGAATGTGTCCTTTGACCACACTGGTAGTATTTGCAATGGAATGTTCCAGTGCCCCTGTCTCCAATATAGTGCCTTTAGAAGTGGCCCATGAAACTGTGGTATTAGTCAATGCTTGGTTCAAAGTGCTGTGCCTAAACAATGGATCATGGAAAACACCATCCACCCAGTTTCTGAGAGTGGTCACTGGTGAATCTTGTTGTCTGTCAATTGCATTAACAGGGGAGGAAACAGCTGGAGATGAAGGGATCACCTGTTGACACTTCAGCATGCAGGAAGGATACTCAGTTTGATTCAAAGAAGTCGCGGTTTGTGCCAGCGACCAGATTCGTGGCTTGCTCTCCAGCATTTGCTGTCTCTGTTGAAAACACGTTTTTGCCTGCCTCCCAGTTATCAGATCACGTTCACAATCATCAGACACCGTCTTTAGACAGTTTTTGCCAATTTCCTGATCTCCTTCAAGTGATGACGGAATTAAGATCTTTAAGGAGGCTTCTTTGAAGTGATCATTCTGACAGTCGGTGGTTCTAATATGGGTACTGCCCATGTGAAACTGGTGTTTCAGCTCGCACTCAGAACTCTCTGACTCAATCGCTTCAAAGTCTTCTAGGTCACTCAGCTGCAACTCCTTGTCATCTCTGCTTCTGTTATCTGTATATAAAAAATATTATTAATATCATTTAGATAACCTATTTTAAAAGCCTATTTAAGTTATTGTAAATACTAATAACCTAATCGCAATAGAAACAATAGTCCTCTACAGCATGATTGAAACTTGAATGGGAACGTGTGTACTATTGCATTAGATTACATTTTGTAATTTAGTGACAGTTAGTTATTTAAAAAATGATGAAAAAATTGATGAAAACGTAATATGCAACACTATTTACAAAATAACCAAAAAAGGGTGCGTGTTTAAAAATGTTAGTCACATTTAAATGTTTCCAATTTTGAAAATGCTGCTTTTTGGTAACCTAAACAATTTGGCAACCTTGTTGTTATGATGCCCCATTTGAAACTATGATAGCAACAGACATATCACATACAGCTAACAAAATCTAGTTGTCTAACCATCATCGTTCTTTTCGGTCTTGATGTGCTCCTCTTGAGATTCATCTCCTTCTTCAACATCGTATATCTTCTCATCAGAGCACTTGTTTCGTGGGGGCCAGGTCATTTTATTCTCCTTCTTAAGTCTCCTCCTGGCATTGGCGAACCAGGTGGAGACCTGGGTCAGGGTCATCTTGGTGATGATGGCCAGCATGATCTTTTCTCCTTTGGTGGGGTAGGGGTTTTTCCTGTGCTCCTGGAGCCAAGCCTTGAGGGTACTAGTTGTTTCACGAGTGGCATTTTTTCTTCTTGTCCCCACATCCATTGTGCCATATCTAAATAATGTTAAGATAATTAAAAAAGATTAAACACAAATACGTTTTATTTTCTAGATCCTGTGCAATACCTAAAACAAAATGATAATGTTATAAGAAACTATAATTTGATTAATCAAATGAACATTTTGTTAACTGTTCATACCTAAAACAGATTTTTTTTTTTTTTTTTAAACTGAACCGGGGTATATAATAAATAATAGATAAAGTATTTAAATCACCTTAAGCAACACAGTTTTATCAGAATCCCCAGTGTTCATTTATTGCAATTTTTCATGTTACATGTTCATGCATGGAGAACTGGCTTAAAAGCATTGCAGCTGTGTAATATCTTCAGATGTACTTATCCTTAAAGATAAAATAGCCTGCTTTAAAATTGCTTGATTGTGTGCAAGAAGACCCTCAGGTAAAAATAAATACATAAAAAAAAAAGATCTTAGGTGAATAGCTATAAAACTGAAGTCATAGGCTTGGCCTGGAATTTGATAATTAAAGCCTTTATTTGAAATAGCTTTAGGCTAAATTGCTTAATATAAGTGGTAACTTTAACCATATCTATTTATTAATCATAATTTTAAGACAATTTAATTAAATTTTAAGCTTTGTTTTGCAGAAGGCACACAACCGTCTATGAATAATTGAAAGCATCAGAAAATAGACAGATCAGAAGAATGACGGGTCTTACAAAGGGAAACATGTTGTTATATGATGAATGATCCAAGATTAAAGTGGTAGATATAGAGCTAGCTAATAAGTAGGCTATGATTATTATTATTATTATTATTAATTATTTTATGTATAATATACTAATACTTATAATAATAATGAATTTCATAGGATCAAAACTCCTAATACATTATAGGATATTATATATATATATATATATATATATATATATATATATATATATATATATATATATATATAAAATGATTTCCATTACATGAGAGTAGATGTTGAACTTCAAGCTGATTTGAACTCGGCTCTCGCCAAGATAAGCACCAACTAAGACGTAGCTTTGCAGTAAACTAATGTGATCCATCTGCATCTCCATCCATTTGCATTGTTTTCGATCTGATGATGTAGATATCCTTCTGACTGATGTTGATTGCTGAAGTGTAATGCTGGCTCCAGGGATCAGCTCATTTTGCCTCCCCAGCGCATCAGCACACACAACGGCTGCGATGCTGGCTCCAGGGATCAACCCAGTGCGGTCTCCCCAGCGCATCAGCATGACAACCGTCTGGATTGAACTAAGTAGGGTATATCTCTGGGGTCTTCAAGTGGACACCTTCGATCCTCAGTGTTTGTTGACTAGCCCACGACACCTCAAGAGGGCTCAACAGTGATTCTGGCGTCCCAGCATCTCCCCTCTCTATCCCCCACTCAACTCAGCCCAGCTTACTTACCTGTACATCAGCGTTGCTTTCTTTCTATTGTGCTTGAGATCCCTATCCAGAATCTTTCCATCTCAACCACAGCCAGTTTCTGCTCCTTTCTGCTGCTTCAGATAAGTTCTTCACTGTGTGAGACAACTCTAGGCCACTGAACCCAACGTCCCTGAGAAACCGGGTTGTAGAGTGTGCCACAAATCCTCGACAACCCACCTCCACTGGGTAAACCCAGACTCTCCATCTATAGGTTTATGCTAAAGACGCCAAACGTGTGTGTGTGTGTGTGTGTGTGTGTCTATATATATATATATATATATATATATATATATATATATATATATATATACAAATCACACACACTGGCTTGGAAGCACACCACTTATCTAATGAGAGGTGTAACTTGATATATTTACTGTTTTTCTTTTAAAATAAAAACATGCTATTAGGTTGCCTCGCAAAACGACGTTTAAGTTGCACCGTCTACCAACATGTCTAAGAATCAAATACAAATCTTTTTGCAACATAGACTTTGAACACTTTAGTATTTACCTACTGTATACTGTAATGTTTGTTTTGTGTTACAAAACAATAAAAACAAAAACAAACACTACTTTGGTTTTACAGTGCATTCCATGATCACATATTCGCTTGAGTCATGGTTTAGTTTAGACAGGACTTAGAATTATGTTTTACGAAGCGTTTTTAAAATCAGTTAAAATAACCTGTTTCATTACCTGTCATACTGATACGGCCCCAAAGAAGCATCATAAGGATAATAGGCTGCAGCCTGGGTGATCCCCGCATGCGCAGATCCGGTCCCATCCTTTGAGTCGAATGTACTCTTGAAAAAAAAAACAAAAAAAACAAAAAAAAAAAAAAACAAAAAAAAAAAAAGATCGTGTTATTTTATTACCCATTACAGCTGTTTAAATTACACAGTCTTTTGTGACAAAGTCAACTACATGTTGGAAAAAACAATTCCTGAAATGGTTTATTCAGTATGAAGACGTGCCACCAAATGCGGTGCAATGTCTGTACGTTATGTTATATTACTAATAAAAGCGTGTTAGACAAAACAACAGTGATAATAATGGGATCAGCATGTCAGTTGATGAAAGTAGAAACAAACCAATATCTGTACAAAAAAGTATTTTCTTTTTGTAATCAGTAAGTTTGGTCTTTTGGAAGATAAAATAAAACCTTGGCTAAAGAATTAAAAATATATACATCCTAACACAAAACTTAAATCACGCATTACATTACATTACAAGAGTAAAGTGTCATTTCAAGTAAACTGAGCTCATCAGATGTCACCGGCAATCCAACCGTAATTAATAGGTCGACTTGCGCACAATACAGAGGTACAATTGCCAATTAGTTAAACTCCATGAAACCACAATTCTGTTTGAAAAGATAAATCCCATCCATCAAGCTGCAATGTATTTGATTGAAACAAGCACTTTGTGGGGGACAAGAGGTGTGATTATTTAAGCCCTAATTAGTGCTGATATAATAATCAATGTGTTGAGATCGGAAATGTGCTTACCAATGAGTAGAAAGCGGAGGCATCCGTGCCATAAGTAACATAGTTCCCATAGCCTTGACTGCTCGTGTAGGTGTTCCCATAGACTCCAAGAGCAGCTGCAGAATTAAACTCGTGCCTGGCTGTGGCCAGAAGCCTGCTCTCATACACAGGACAATAAACTGGCGTTTGATGAGAGGCTGCAGCCCCAGATTCAGCCACAGTTCTGCCGCTAGATTCGCAGCAAGTTGTCAAAGAATTTGTGGTCATTAGGAACTGTAGTGTACACAAAATAAACACAAAAACAAGGGATTTCAGTAATCTGTTTAAACGTTTTTAGACCGCGCTGCATATCCCTGTAAAATATCAAAACAAAAAGGAATGTAGCATCGTATAAACGTAAAGACAGTCTGCCCTTTCTTTTCCAAGTACTGGAAGTGTAGAAAATATACTACCTCTGAAGACTTCTGGATCTGTGCCTAAATAAATAAATAAATACATAAATAAATAAACCTGAGTAGAACACCGAATAGCAATATCCCATGAAGTTACACGCATGGTTATAAAAATTAAAAATAAACCAGAAGGTGATTTATTGGGTAGATTTATTTTGTAAAGAAATCAACTCAACGCATCCACTGTGTAACCCTGAAACTCCACAACAACGCCAAGATTTGCAGCTTAATTATATATTTACTGAATCTGCAAAGTATTGTACAGTTCTACTTTTAGATGCTGTATTTTTTCTGAAAGCTGTCCTCTAGGATGGTTACTGCTTCGTGTACTACCATCGACTTTGTTAATCAATAATGCAATAAATTCAATTGAACCCCCTTTGAAGATCAATAAAGAAAGCCTTACCTGGGGTGCAGATGAGTACGGATATCCAAATTGTGGGTATGACATGGTAGAGAGGTCCCAGTATTGAGGAAGAAAGAGAGACGCCTGGTCTCCACGCTGTTGCAGCTTCGCTGTGTTTCACTGTACCAATTGATTGGTAAGCACAGTATCCGAGATGCTTATAGGGCGAAGCAGAATACCATATTTAATTCCTTAAAATGCTTCTGCAATGATTAAAAAAAAAAAAAAAAAAAAAAAAAAAAACCCTTAAAAAAAAAAAAAAAAAAAAATAACACATGAAGTGGCTTTGGTAGGTCCTAAACTGTTTTATGACATGCAATCTCATTAGAATCAATGAACACACGTTTCACCAGGATTAATCACTTTGGTGTCAGAATTACATATTTTGCTTTTTAAAAAAGTACTATAAAACATTTCCGCCTAGATGCACGTTGTTTTAAACACCAGTGACTGTGACGTCAGATGAATCTCACTTAAAATGACCAGACTGTAACTTTAATATGCATTTCCATGGGATCAAAACAGAACAACTTGAGGGAGATAGAAAATCGATAATGTTCAGGTTTCCTAAATCTTATAATTACATTATCCATAGTAATCTCTCAAGAAATTCTACATATTAACCATTGAGATGCACAAAAAAGCTCAGAATAATTAAGCCAAGCAATGATTATTTTTTCCCCCTGAGTCACTGAGGGATGAAGAAGACTTTTAATTAGAAATTAATTAATGAGCAGCTGCCTCACTCCGCCCTTTTGTAATGATTAGTCTCAAGTACAAATGAGGCAAACGAAGAAACACACACTACTAAATCCTCTGGCAACATCTGATGAAGTGATAGTCGACGAGGTCAGTCTAAAACCAGAAGACATTACCACCGCAGTTATTTTAGGAACAGTTTTCTTGCTGTTAAGGTTGGGGGCAAGAAATGTTTTGCATATATACATTTCAAAAGCCTAAGCATTGTAAGACATGGCATTTTAGCATAGACAAGTATACAATACATTGTGTAACCATATTTTACTGCAGGAATCATCATTCATTGTTTTAATGGTTGAGTACAGGATCAACCTGCATCTCTGTACATGTTTGACATAAAGTATTTATCAAGTTACGTGTAAGATGTAAAGTTTACCCATGTACAAACTGATAATAAATAATAATAATAATAATAATAATAATAATAATAATAAATAAATAATAATAATGATAATAATATACATTGATTATATTACATTGTCACCCATTGTATAAACGGCAAATTAATTGTCTATTAAAACGCTTTATTTCAATAATACTACATAACATAATAAACTGTATTGGTGAATATATATATATATATAGAGAGAGAGAGAGAGAGAGAGAGAGAGAGAGAGAGAGAGAGAGAGAGAGAGAGAGAGAGAGAGAGTAACTAATGTAAACAAAGGATACTATGTATTTGCGAATGTGATCTGTCCCTTTTATAGTTGTAGTAGCAACTTTTGCATATTTGAAAGACTAATTAAGTTAGTGCTAGTTAGCAAACAACATTTTTTTTAGTAAGTTAGACATTTTACGGAAATATAAACCTACATATTTCCAAAGACAAAATAATAAATACTATGCAACCAAGTGTCCATTTCAATGTTCGCAATGTTCTTTTTATTTGAGATACAGTATAAGCATAATCTCGTCTGGTGTGCTGATAGTCTGAATTTCAATGTAATATATTACTTCACTGTTGCATTCATTTGTTCCACATGTTTCAAGTTGTGTTGTTGCCTGTGGGTGCTGAGCACAATACCTGTACGGTGTTTAAATAACTTTAATTCAAGGCTTGCTTGAAACTGTATTTTTCATATAAGGTGTTGTAGCCTAGCTGCAGAGTAAGCTTGCTCAGAGACTCCCGGGTTCAGACATGTGAATAGCCCAAGGGTCACACTCAAATTAATGATGATGTTCTCTTCTTCTCCCCAGCTGGAAGACTGCCTGCACGAAACGAATCTGCCCACACTGACAGCTCGATTGAGGGTGATTGATGACTATCTAGAGACTACGGCCAACATAATATAATATCTGCTGCATAATTGCTCTCATTTACAGATGAAAGTGCTTGTCATTAAATTAAGTTGGGCTACCTAAAACAAGTTGTTGGCATTATCTATCGTATTATATAATATATATATATATATATATATATATATATATATATATATATATATATATATATATATATATATATCCTATATATATATATATGAGCACATCGGCCATCATTACATCGTAGTAATGTCCAGGGTTTTCTGACAACGACTGTTGCAGGTTCGGGAAATTTACATAATAACTTTAATTATGAACGCCCCATTTATATATATATATATATATATATATATATATATATATATAATATATATATATATATATATATATATATATATATATATATATATATAAAACCACAACATTACAAATACAAATTCTGAATTTAAAATAAATTATTTACCAGTTTAGGGGTTAAATTATCCTACATACTCATGGAATCCAGACTTATAATTTGGCAAGGGAGATGTCTCTTCTGTTTTCCGATGTAACGGTAGATAAGTGCCAGATAGTGACGCACAAAACACAAGGGGCAACTGCACTTAAATAGGCTAGTGTGGACTTAGTAGTTGAAAAAGCCTCTTAGGAACATATTACACGTTCTGTTATGGCGTATATTAAGCAGATTGGAACTGATCCTTTGTGTAAAGGGATTTTGCTAAATTGTTTTCTATCGAGGAAAACATGTATTCTTTTAAATACTTTTCATAGACTCATTTATAACAAATTAGTGACGGTTGTATTCATTTATTTGAACTGATTGAAGTGTTGTTCATACCATTTGTATAAACATGTGTTACATAGATACTTTGTAATTTTTGGAATCTGGGCCACCGGCACATATATATATATATATATATATATATATATATATATATATATATATATATATATATATATATATATATATATATATATATATATATATATATAATATATCAAACAGCTGTGACATATCTATCTATCTATCTATCTATCTATCTATCTATCTATCTATCTATCTATCTATCTATCTATCTATCTATTCTTTGTCTGTTCAATAAATGACGAATGGGGATAGGCCTAAAACTGGTATTAATGAATACAAAAAAAAAATATGGTCAGAATATGAAACTGCGTTATTAACGTTTTCAGTTCAATAAATAGTTTAATAAACAAAGTCTTGATAAAGGATTGCTAGAAACAATGTACACCATTTGAACAGCACAAGCAAAATAATTGCTCGAGGTTTGATAGACAGGTCGAGTAAGCAATCTTGTTCACGGACCCTTTCTGTATATATTTCCATTATCCCCTGCTTGCGTTATTGGGTTCCTATTAAATATTTAGTTACACCAGTATATGCTTTTAAAAAGATTCTCCTCCTTGAAGTTAATTTAGTCTTGAGTTTGTAAAAGATTAAAAGCTAACGTGTCACTTCCACTTAAAAGCAAGAATGTCCATTTAGAGTTCTTAAAGGTGGATGACAGGATGACACTACCTGTAACAGCCACCAAATACGCCGTTACAAAGTGGAATTTAAAGCAATCGAGAGTGACACAAAATAACAAATTATGCCAAAGAACCACAATCCACAGAAAATAACAAAATCATAGAGTGCTTTCCCCCAGTATTGAAAGCAATCGCATTTATGATTTCATATATGGTTGTAGGGTCGTCTCATACTTTATGTGAGTGACAGTGTTAGCATTAAAAACACCGAACAATTAAATGTTTAGGCTATTTCGTTGTGTTACAAAAACATGCAGTGATCATCAGTAATGCATAGAGTAGCATACAAAAACAGTCCTTCAAGTTCTAGTACTTTTGAACCCATCGACATTTACTTGGATACAGGTACGCATCCCAAGAAGCCAATAATAATAATAATAATAATAATAATAATAATAATAATAATAATAATAATAATAATATATTTTAACTGTCCTCTTTTCTGGTCATGTAACAGTTGTTTTCAACTTCTTTAGTTTAACAATGACATTTGGTAAGACCATTAATTGAAAAAAAAAAAAAAAAAACAAATGATTGCAAGATAGCACAAGTACTGATTTAAAAGATAATTACCTGCAACGTTAATTTCTTTGGAGTAAGCTGGCTGTGGAATATTTCTTCACAAAGCCCCCAGATAATCACATATTAAGGAAGTTATGCCATGGCAATACATAAAGCACACAGCGTTTGGCTGCTACCTTTTCAGCTAAACTCTTCTAACAATAGTTTTCCCATGTCCCGGACCCACAGCCTTTTCTCGCATTGGCTGGTTAATTTAGGAGAGAGCTGCAAAAAATGAATGCAAGCATTTACCTCTGTACAGTACTGTGACTCTATTGGAAAGACAAAACACGATGGACCAGTCATGACACTGATGGATAACCCGTTTTTGATACGAATTATCAGGGTACCCGGAGGGTGTGTGAGTGAAGTGAATTGGATGGCATGTTGAGGATCCTGGGCAGAACTCCTTGTCTTCGATAAGTCACTAACGAACCACGCGATTACTGATTTAACTCTTGCGAAAAGATTCTACACTATGTATTATATATATATATATATATATATATATAAAATATATATATAATATGATATATATATATATATAGATATATATATATATATATTAATAAACTTCATAATGGACCTCTTTTCAGTTTCCCCCCATACTGTCAGACAACATATGACATTTCAACAGTAGACTAATAATTACAAAGAAATACATCCCAATATTATCTCTTCAGATGAGACAGTTTTACCTATGATTAAGCTAGAAGCGGTGCATCTTATCCATTACATTCCTGCAGATTTCAATTACAGCTACTAATACACTCATCTCTTGCTTACCAGAAACCAAGCGCTGCTATCGAACGTTAACTGACGTATAACATTGTACATGATTTTAGAATACAGGCAACTAACTATTGTACCCTTTAGTTAAATAATTACACTCGTCAATACAAAAAATAACACAGAAATAAATATAAACAGACATACTTAATTAAATTAAATTAAAAACAAAAACCTGTAATGTGTGCATGTTAAAAGTCTTTGGGCAGAAGATATCGGTAAGTCATTTAAAAAAAAAATATATATAAAACATGTTGGATAAGGTTACAACTTATTTAAATAGACATTATCAGACTTAAACGACACTATTTTAACAAAAATATACATGTTAATTAAAAATGAAGCATATGTGTTTATACATCTAATCATCAATGTTAAAATATTGTTCATTTTATGTATAAAAAATAAGAACAAAACTGAGAAAAAAAAACATAAGGAATCTTAGTAAACAATGTTTGTTTCGTTAGAATATATATATATATATATATATCATATATATTATATATAGGGAGAAATTCTTATATATCTATATATATATATATATATAATATATCAAAAATATTTTTAGTAATAAATTTAGATTACAAAAATACTTCATTTGATTGACCAAGAGGTTGTAAATTGCAATCCTAACTGGGAATAATTATTTCAAAACCTTTTAAACTATATGCTGAGCTGCGGCACCTGTTCAGAATGATTTCCTTAATTTAGTTCGCAAGTTACTTTAATCATCATGTGTGTCGGGGAAGGAAGTAGCTCAACATGCAAGATGTGTCATCATCAATAGTTTGACTAGTCTTGAATCAGGCTTTCAGGGTTGTAAGCTCAGCCACCACTCCCGAGTCCCGACGAGCATTAACGGGGACGAACGGAGTACTAATAATATATATTTTTTTCTTACATTAGTATGTGGTCATAATGTTAACTTGTAATGATTTATTGAAATAATTCGTCTTTAAATGAGATACAGCTGAATTTCAAATTATTAGCTAAAGTGACACATTTTACAGTTCCAACACCGTTCGTGACTTGTCAATTTGATGTAAGCTATTGGCAGTGACAAATCAAGTTGCAAAGCAGCACGGCGATTGCTTTCATTGTACATTTTTTAAAAATACATATACGGAAAACAGTCACCATGTACGTACAGTGGATGGCAGTGTGTATATCTATATATATATATTAGATATATACTATAGATATATATATATATATATATATATATCTATAATATTTTATATAATATATGCTAGATGCATATAGTGTTATGATATACTGCTCATGTGCACAGCACAATTGATGCATAACACCACCAGACAGTCGGGACTTTGGAAACAAGTTTTGGCTGTAGAGGTGGTGCTTTCCCAGAATAGGTCTGCGTTCTCTGTGTTCCAGTAATGTTATTATTTTGTTTGTTTATTTGATTTAATTCGAACTACAATCTCATGTCTTGAAGTATGGTACCTATTAATCCGTGAGTAGAATGGGCCTCCAGGGCCAATATTGACCATGCCTGGACATAATAATATCTAATATAGATTATTATGATTATTATTATTATTATTATTATTATTATTATTATTATTATTATTATTAAATAATAATAATAATAATAATAATAATAATAATAATAATAATAATAATAATAATAATAATAATAGGGAACTATACAGTGTCCCAAATACAATTTCCAATGTAGAAACCTTTTAAGGCAAAAGTAGGTGGGTATTGGCTAAAGTTCGCTTGCTCAGCTTTCCTTTTTCTTTCAAACATAGATTTTTATTGGACAGCACAGTCCATCCCTTAATTCATTCAAAGGTTATGCATTTGAGTACATTTATCAGGAATCGATTCTAGGCAGCATACTCGACTAGTTAATTCTTTGCTAATGTTGAGCTATTTAAAACCATGTCAGCAAGTGTGGAGTGACAGTAGTTCTGATTTATTGAACTGTCCCAGAGGAATTCAGCACTTGTGAACTCAGACTTGTTTGTTCTCCGTTAACACGTACAGTGTCATTGTTTTATCGTTGGTTGTATTGGTTGATTTAACACTTGGAATGAAATCAGCACCTTTCAGAGGAAACGTAAACTACTCACAGTTTGACAATTATAATAATAATAATAATAATAATAATAATAAATAATAAATAATATAATAATAATAATAATAATTACTTGGGTTATTGCATTTGTGATGTTACAGGCAGACTGTAGGCTACAGATTGAACTGAACAATGATGTGAAGGCATGGGCATTCTATAAACTCAAAGGGCCATTCTTGGTCTTGAGGAATAATTTGACATTGTGACCTTTCAGTCCTGTAATCCAGCTGCTTCTATATTGTACTGATTTTTACATGCTTTTATATACCAGTTTTCATAAATAAACTAATCAATTTGATTTCTTTCATAGCCATATGATACACCAAGGTTTTTTCCACTCAAATGAGTGCCCACTGATATCCCATGCTTTATTTGTGCATTTATATATTTATTTATTTTATTAACATTACTAGTCCCAATTTTATTGATATCCCTTGGGTTTTCAATTTTTTTGTTCAAATATTTCAAAGACAACTATAGGCCTACTGCTGCATCCTGGTGCCTGTGCTGTAGGTAACATGGTCTGATTGCAGCTAGACAATTTGAGTGATGAGGAACATGAAGCAGCACCAAATGTCATCCTCAACAGCATGTCATAAATGAACACACAATAAGAGGTGAGAAAATTGATTTAAAAATCTTGTTTTTCACTTCTTAAAGGGGCTAACCCTTGCCCTGTTTAGACCAAGTCAACATAGCACATTATCTCTGGTGCGCTAAGGGTCAAAATGAGATGTTAACACTTTTTCTAAGAGTGAATATCATTTTTGAGGATATTTTGAAAAATCCCATTGTATGCAACTAATAGCTATTAACAGCTACAAAACTAGCATATAAATTTAAAAATAAATTAAATGTATTCTCTTTGACGTGGTTGCAGTGTGCTGAGTAAGTGTTTTTCTTTTCTTTTGTATTTTTAATTGTGGAGTTCAAGATGACTGTATCAGTAGACTGAAGACTGAGTGTTCATGTGGTTATCATGAATGTGTAGACTGACAGTGCTGGCCCCTTCACAGTCTCAAAAGTGAGTATATATCTCACCATTACGCAGTCAGACACACTGTGAATTAGCTGTACAATCCATATTTTGCACAGCAGTTTAATGTCCTAGCTGTCACCTCTGGAGGCCTGGCTTTCAATACGTTATAGGTCACAAGTGAACTAAGTTAAGTGATCCCAACTTTGTCCTTAGTTAATCTGCATAAAAAATAAAAAAAAACACACAGCTCAGCCTTAGTCACTGGACACTTTTATTGGTAATAAAATGAATGGACACTGAACCATCTTCTCACTCCAGTGAGAGCTAGCTTGTTAGGCCACATGGGGAAGTCATGTAGTTGACTTTTTCTATTGAGTACTGAAATTGTTGATCTTAGTTGGAGGCCCTTTTTGCTCCTTATGGAGGCCCATAAGGAGCAAAAAGGCCATTCTCTCTGGATATTGGGTGGAAAATTAGCAGGGGTTGATTTACCTCACCGCACCACAGCAGCCCCTACTGGTCAGGAGAACGATACAACACTTGCAGTCCAGACTTCAGTAGCTTGGTAGCATGTTTCTTAGGTTTGTTGGATGAAAAGAGGCAATTGGCTAGTTTAATGTTAACCCAGGCCAGTAGGCAGTATAGAGAGTCCAGACATGATTTGTGGGTTCAAACACAAATCACACTTTGGTAGTCAAATGCTCTAGACCATACATGGCCTAGTTCCACAGTTACATTCCATAACACACACTTCAGCCAGGTACTTCAATTACTCAGCCAACTAGTTGACTAATGATCCTCTGGATAAATCCGGGGTACGTCTACACAGCACTCCACCCTCCTCGAAACTAAGCTATTCCACAGAGTAGAACCCAGTAGGTAATGGAAATGAACTATAATCGTAGTTAAACGAGGCAGTCTTCCCAGCGACAGCGAGTGGAAGCGACAGCGAGTGGGAGAAGTACAGCGTGGAAAAGTACAGAGCAGTTTCGAAGCAGTTTGATCTTGGCAGGTTGATTGGGGCTGCAGAAGAAACTAAACTTCAGCGCCGTTTTGAGAAAAAAAACAAAAAACCCTCAACATGGTCTTCAAGCCAGATAATCTGTGACACCTGCTTGATGTGGGAAATCCGAGAAAACCCAGCGGAGCTAAACCAAGTGTGCGTAAAGTGCCGCGCGATCCAGGATTTGCATAAACTAGTAAGTGATGCTAGAAATGGAGCTGGAAGAAGTGAGACAGCAACAGGATCTTGAGGAACTGGCACACCCACAATTCATGGAAGTCTGCATCACCCCTAACAGACTGAAAGCCACCAGGGAGATAGAAGGTCAGAACAGCTGGGTTCAGGTAGGCAGAAGCAGGGAAAAAAAGAAACTTTGTCAAACACCACCAGAAATCAAAACAACCAACAGATTTGAGTCACTTCAGAATTTTGATGAGCAGAACCAACAACAAGAGAATGAAAGGAACAACATCCAGGACCCTATTGACAGTGGTGACAAGACAGTAAAAAGAAGGGAGGTCATGATTGTTGGGGACTCCATATTGAGAAACACAGCAAGTTCAGTTCGCAGTTTGGACCCCCTTACTACAACAGTGTGCTGCCTTCTGGGAGCCTCGGTCAAGCACATCACTGAAAACGTGGACAGGCTCCTAGAACGAACAGGAGACGACCCGGTAGTAGTCGTCCACATCGGTACAAACAACATTGGAAGAGACAGACCAAAATCCCTGCAAAACAAATTCAGAGAGCTAGGAAGGAAATTAAAAGAGAAAACCAAAACTGTGGTATTTTCTGGTATACTACCAGCACCTTGCAAAGGACCATATGGACAGCTGGAAATAATTAATCAAAACGCATGGCTGAAGACGTGGTGCACACGGGAAGGCTTCACCTATCTTGATCATTGGACCACTTTCTACAACGAGGACTATCTGTATAGACGGGATGGACTGCATTTAAATAACAAGGGAACTAGTCTACTTGGAGAAAAGATCCTCGAGCAGGTTCAGAAGCATTTAAACTAGAAAGGAAGGGGGGAGAAATCAACAAAAAAACAGAAGGGAGACCGCATCAAAACAAGAACAACAACTCAGGTAAGACAACCATTAAATGTATTTATCTAAATGCTAGAAGTATCAGAAACAAAATTCTAGAACTTGAAGCTACTGCACTAACAGGTAACTATGATGTGATAGGTGTTACAGAAACGTGGTTATCTGAGAGTGATGGGGACGAATATAATATTTGTGGGTATACACTGTATAGGAAAGACAGGCAGGACAGAAGAGGAGGAGGGGTAGCGCTATACATAAGAAACAGTCTTGAAGCCCAGGTGTTAAACCTGGACAAAGAAAATAAAACCGAATCAATATGGGTCAGAATAACAGACAAAAATTCAAAAGGCATAATAATAGGAGCATGCTATAGACCGCCAGATTCAGACGGTGAGCACAATAATCTGTTATACAATGACATTAGAAATGTGTGTAGCAAAGGAGAAGCCATACTAATGGGGGATTTCAACTTCCCCCAAATAAAATGGGAAAACCCGGTGGGTAGCGCGAAGGATGAAATAGAAATGGTGGAAATGACAAATGACTGCTTCCTAACACAATTTGTCAAGGCACCCACTAGAGGGGAGGCATGCCTTGATTTAGTCTTTTCAAATAACGAAGATAGAATAACTAAAACAGAGGTCAGAGAACCACTGGCAAACTCAGACCACAACATGGTCTCATTTGAAGTGTTTTTTAAAACCCCAAAAGTAAAGACTAAAGCTAAGGTTTACAATTTTAGAAAAGCAAACTATGAAGGCATGAAACAGAGACTAACAGAAGTAGATTGGAGTAAAATAGAGAAAACACCCACAGAAGAAGGATGGTTGTTCTTCAAAAATGTAGTACTAGAGGCGCAAAACAATTATATCCCTAAAGTAGACAAATCTAAATGTAAAACTAAATTGCCAAAATGGTTTAATAGATCAATTAAAAAAAATATTCAGCGAAAAAAGGCACTTTACAGAGCATTAAAAAAGGACCAAAAAGAAAGTACACAGAAAGAGTACACAGAACTGCAAATGCAAGTCAAAAAGGAAGTTAGAAAGGCCAAGAGAGAAATAGAAATGAACATTGCTAAGGGAGCTAAAACCAATTCCAAAATGTTTTTCCAATATTACAACAGCAAGAGAACATTCAAAGAGGAGATTAAATGTTTAAGAGATACAAATGGCAAAATCATAGAGGAAGAAAAAAAAAATAGCAAATATATTAAATGATTACTTTTCACAAGTTTTTACAAAGGAAGATACTGACAACATGCCCCACATGTCATCCAGTTCCTATCCAGTTTTAAATAACTTTAGCATAACTGAGGCAGAAGTGTTAAAGGGACTAGGAGCTCTTAAAATAAACAAATCCCCTGGGCCGGATGAGATCCTCCCAGTAGTACTCAAAGAAATGAAAGAAGTAATTTACAAACCGCTAACCAAGATCATGCAGCAGTCTCTTGACACAGGGGTGGTACCGACAGACTGGAAAATTGCAAACGTAATACCGATCCACAAAAAGGGAAACAAAACTGAACCAGGTAACTACAGACCAGTAAGCCTGACTTCTATTATATGCAAACTTATGGAAACTATAATAAGATCCAAAATGGAAAATTACCTATATGGTAACAGGGTACTGGGAGACAGTCAACATGGTTTTAGGAAAGGGAGATCGTGCCTAACTAACTTGCTTGATTTTTTTGAGGATGCAACATCGATAATGGATAATTGCAAAGCATATGACATGGTTTATTTAGATTTCCAGAAAGCTTTTGACAAAGTCCCGCACAAAAGATTAATTCTCAAACTGAACGCAGTTGGGATTCAAGGAAACACATGTACATGGATTAGGGAGTGGTTAACATGTAGAAAACAGAAAGTACTGATTAGAGGAAAAACCTCAGAATGGAGTGTGGTAACCAGCGGTGTACCACAGGGATCAGTATTAGGTCCTCTGCTATTCCTAATCTACATTAATGATTTAGATTCTGGTATAGTAAGCAAACTTGTTAAATTTGCAGACGACACAAAAGTAGGAGGAGTGGCAAACACTGTTGCAGCAGCAAAGGTCATTCAAAATGATCTAGACAAGATTCAGAACTGGGCAGATACATGGCAAATGACATTTAATAGAGAAAAGTGTAAGGTACTGCACGCAGGAAATAAAAATGTACATTATAAATATCATATGGGAGATATTGAAATTGGAGAAGGAATCTATGAAAAAGACCTAGGAGTTTTTGTTGACTCAGAAATGTCTTCATCTAGAAGCTATAAAAAAGGCTAACAAGATGCTCGGATACATTGTGAAAAGTGTTGAATTTAAATCAAGGGAAGTAATGTTAAAACTGTACAATGCACTAGTAAGACCTCATCTTGAATATTGTGTTCAGTTCTGGTCACCTCGCTATAAAAAAGATATTGCTGCTCTAGAAAGAGTGCAAAGAAGAGCGACCAGAATTATTCCGGGCTTAAAAGGCATGTCATATGCAGACAGGCTAAAAGAATTGAATCTGTTCAGTCTTGAACAAAGAAGACTACGTGGCGACCTAATTCAAGCATTCAAAATTCTAAAAGGTATTGACAGTGTCGACGCAAGGGACTTTTTCAGCCTGAAAAAAGAAACAAGGACCAGGGGTCACAAATGGAGTTTAGAAAAAGGGGCATTCAGAACAGAAAATAGGAGACACTTTTTTACACAGAGAATTGTGAGGGTCTGGAATCAACTCCCCAGTAATGTTGTTGAAGCTGACACCCTGGGATCCTTCAAGAAGCTGCTTGATGAGATTTTGGGATCAATAAGCTACTAACAACCAAACGAGCAAGATGGGCCGAATGGACTCCTCTCGTTTGTAAACTTTCTTATGTTCTTATGTTCTTTCTTATGTAACTTAAAAGTACACTAACAAATTAACAAAGTATCCTTACACTAGACAGTGGGAATGGAAGTCACCTATGCTGTCCTGAAGAAAAGGCGATTGGCTGGACAGTGAAACGTAGGTCAATCATGATCGATTCCTGAATCGTACAAGTGTTTCAGTGGTGAGATTCAAATCGTGGAAATTAAAAATGAGGAGAAAATGGGGGTAAAACTGTAGCACTCTAAATTGAGAACTCTGGTGTTAACAAAGGCAATTGTAGATATACATTGGCCAAATTCATTCATTTCTGCTTACTGATTGGATTTTGGAAGACTGTAAATTCTGAAAAAAAACAAGTATTACATACAATGTACCTGGTCAAAGTGTCACAGACATGAATTGATTATGCTTTGTTGTAAATGTTCTGGCTTGGAAATATTGCAAATATAAGCAGACCCAACATATATCTCATCAGTGGCTTACCAATGCAATGTAGCTTGAACAGCAACAGTAGAACAGAATGAAATATCAAGTGTTTAATTCCAAAACTTCAAAATATTCTGTTCCAAAATGCATATACTGTACCTGCTAGCCAATTACCTTAACTATTTTAGTTTTGACTTCAGAGTATAAAAACAATAGATATGCATAATTCTATATTTTTTAAATACATAGATTAAAATTCAAGTCTCCCCCTCTCGCTCTCATTTCTCAACAAATAAAAAGTATAAGCTAAGCCACAGAAATATTCACATAGCACTGTCATAGTGCAGTTAACATGTATAATAACAGTATAGCCCATGTGATCCTGAGCACATTAAGAAAAAAAAAAAATATACACACACACACACACACACACACACATATATATATATATATATATATATATATATATATATATATATATATATATATATATATATATATATATATAATACACACACACACACACACACACACAAATATGTAGCCTAAGGTCATCCCCTTTCAGCCACTAACTCACTGTATGATAGTCACCTGATCCCCCTTGTGCTCCGAATACTGAGTTAACAGCAACAGCCTACTACAAACAAAAACTCAGAGTTGTTCATGTATATAGTACTTAGGCTTTGAACATTAAAGTGCATGTGTTATTCTTTCCCTTAGTTAAATATTTTTAATAACTACCTGTACTGCTGCTCTATTAAAGAGTAGTCAGAGAGAGAGAGAGAGAGAGAGAGAGAGAGAGAGAGAGAGAGAGAGAGAGAGAGAGAGAGAGAGAGAGAGAGAGAGAGAGAGAGAGAGAGAGAGAGAGAGAGAGAGAGAGAGAGAGAGAGAGAGAGAGAGAGAGAGAGAGAGAGAGAGAGAGAGAGAGAGAGAGAGAGAGAGAGAGGAGAGAGAGAGAGAGAGAGAGAGAGAGAGAGAGAGAGAGAGAGAGAGAAAAACCTGACAGGAAACAACATTTAAACAGTAGACTTTTGATAGGTAAGGCATAGATAGCTGACAATATACTCTATACTTCAGAACCTTTTTAATGCATTAATCAAACAGCTAAATACTGGTAAATTATTTTAACTCAACTGCCTCTCAACTGCCTTTTCCACTATACAACGAGCCGTTCCAGGGCTGTACCAAGCCTTCATGGTGCGGTTAAGAGGAGTCTGGGTTGTTTTTCCACTGCAGAGCCCAGCCATGCTACTGATGTCACATGCAACGAGACAGTTGTTATTAATTATTATTATCATTAATTACCTCTGCTTGCCAAAAGATACGCAAACAGATGGTGT
The DNA here is from genome assembly GCF_017654505.1 of Polyodon spathula. Classification (NCBI taxonomy): domain Eukaryota; kingdom Metazoa; phylum Chordata; class Actinopteri; order Acipenseriformes; family Polyodontidae; genus Polyodon; species Polyodon spathula. The sequence continues at coordinate 67,387,966 of NC_054537.1, forward strand.
TCAATTAATAGACTAATGGTACAGCTGTATCTTCTATCACTATATTTTGAAAATATATTTAAGAATTTCATTATAATCCATGTTATCCATTGTCGATGTTGCATCCTCAAAAATAAAATCAAGCAGGTTAGTTAGACATGATCTCCCTTTTCTAAAACCATGCTGACTGTCTCCCAGGATACTCTTACCATATAGGTAATTTTCCATTTCGGATCTTATTGTAGTTTCCATAAGTTTACATATAATAGAAGTCAGGCTTGTTGGTCTGTAGTTACCTGGTTTGGTTTTGCCTCCCTTTTTGTGGATTGGTATTATGTTTGCAATTCTCCAGTCTGTCGGTACAACCCCTGTGTCAAAAGATTGTTGCATGATCTTGGTTAGCAGTTTGTAAATAGCGTATTTCATTTCTTTCAATACTATTGGAAGGATCTCACCCGGCCCAGGGGATTTGTTTATTTTAAGAACTCCTAGTCCCTTTAACACAGCTGCCTCAGTTATGCTAAAGTTATTTAAAACTGGATAGGAACCAGTCAAAATGTTGGGCATGTTGCCTGTATCCTCCTTTGTAAAAACTTGTGAAAAGTAATCATTTAATATGCATTTGCTATTTTCTTCTCTTCATCTATGATTTTGCCATTTGTATCTCTTAGACATTTTACTTCCTCTTGAATATTTGCTTGCTGTTATAATATTGGAAAAACTTTTTGGAATTGGTTTTAGCCCTCTTGGCAATGCTCATTTCTATCTCTCTCTTGACCTTTCTAACTTCCTTTTTGACTTGTGTTTGCACAACATGTTGCAGTTCACTTCATCATTTTTCAAAGCGGTATTCACACTACACTTAATTAACTAGCTTCAGGTGCACAGCCATCATTTGGGCATAGGTAATATTTTTGTTTTGTTTTGTTTGAGCAAAAGGTTTACATGCTGTTGATCTCTAGATTACTTACCCTGTTTTTTCACCCCAGTTTATACTCTGTCACTGCAGTAACTCCCCAGAACAGCTTGGGAGAATGAAGTTCTGTGGGCATCCTATCCCAAGACCAAGCCAACTACCTGGCCAGTAGGGACTGCTGTATCACGGTGAAGGGAAACAATGCCCACGATGTTGTTTATGTTCCTCTAAGTAAATTAGATGTTCCAGGAGTACAACATACCTATAAAGAGCTGAAAACATGTGTCACAGTAGTTTGGTTACTGCATGATATTAGCCATTCTAGATCACCCAAATCTTACAAAGTGAAATCTACCTCCATCAAATTTGACCATGATGATTAAGAATTTGACTGTTCATCAAGAAGAATGGGTTAACACCAACTCAGATATGTACCCATGGTAACGATACAAAGTAGTAACTGTGGCAACCAAAAAAGAAATCTTTAATATGGCTGCAGGGCAATCATACTGAATAGGAGGTCAAGGTCACACAACAAATTCTGTGGTTACACAGAAGTGACAATGGATATATTAAGTCAGACTTAGACAGACTGCTTCCCTATAAAACTGACATTTTAGTGATTGTTGCAGGTCGTGTTTTTCCTATTTCTCCCATTTGCTGCTGAGTTTCCTGAAGGTTGTGTGTTAAAGGTGCTTCCTTAATAATGCTTTAAGCATGTCATTGACATGTAAACTGCCAGGTTAATTTATAGCTGAAATATGTTTTATTTACCAATGTTCTTTTTTAAATATAGCCTACTATAGCATATAAAACTATTACTTTTTAAAACTTAGGGCAACTGTCTGAATGTCGGTATGTATAAGAATGTAAAAATGTAAAACTTACTTTATTATACAGGCAGAGCTTTTCTGGTATATGAATCAAAGTTATAAATTATAGACAGTTGTATTGTAGTGAGAGTGGAATAATTCTTTATTCAGTGACCTCACAGGAAAGACACAGATAACTTTCTTTGTGGAAAATTCATGTCCTGCTCAAAACTGCCAAAGATATTCCATTTTCACTTGCATGTTGTCCATACTGAGGAAATAAAAAAGAAAGGCATAAAAAGCAACCGTATGTTAAATAGATATTAAAATTGTATAGTTTTAATACTTTCAAGCAAAAATATCCAAATGCATCCTTGTTTCTTTTTCTGTGATTGAAAGAACTTGTGATTGGATTTCCACATGCTGCTTCCATCTACTGTGACTACGCTATCCACTTTGATATTAACATAGCTCTTTCATTAAAAAGCAGCCCATTTACTGGTTTATGTATAAACTAAAATGCAGAATGAGACAATAAAATACATTTCAACAGGATAAAACCTATTTTGTGTTGTTTTCAGTAGGTGCATTATGAATAAATAATTATAAGTGCCCCGGCTATATCAACCAGCTAATCAGTGCTACTGCACTCATGTTGTAATACAGTATGCTTTTTTTTCCCCCTTCATTTTAATTTAAAAGTACTGTGAAATAAAACCAAGTCTCAGTCTAAAAGCAGAGAGCTTTTCACTGTTAATCCATATGTGCTTCTTCATTAAAAAGAAGGAACATGATGGCGGTAGAAAACATCCATATTAAAAGAGTTTGGAGGTTTACCCATTCTATCAAAGGGAGGAGGATTGATTTGACATTTGTTTGGTTCATTTGGCTGAAATCATTAAAACTCACACTGGCACCTTAATACACTGCCTTTTGAATCAAAAGATGTCATTAATAAAATTACCTTAGTTTTGGAATTATAAATCCCCTAATCACCTAGGGTTAAATGTTTTGGTGACTGGTGCTAGTAACGTCAAAGTTCCTTTGCTACAGCTAAGGCTTTATAAAGTTGAATGAAACCTGTTGAATCATGTTATGCTAACATATTGAATTACATACCACTTTGAGGTTTTCCATATACTTAACGAAAAACTGACAAAAAATAAAAAAGTGACATTTCAAAATCTAACATGAAATACAGTACGACTATTATGGTTTCTGTTAGACTTTTGTAGTTTCTTTTTGTAGTTTATTTGATTACATTATGTTCATATAGTTATTTTGTTTTAAATAATACCTCAATCCTAAAATTTTATGTGATGCAAAACATTTAGCCATAGCTGTAGCCACACTTAGATTTGTCAAAAGCGTTCAAGCTAGATAACAAAAACTACCTGCAGGCTATTTATGACACCAATTTTAGTAAGTATGTAAATAACTTGATGAAACGAGCAGAACAGTATTGTTTTCAGTAGTTTCCTGCTAGTTTTATACTTTTAAAGTGGTTGTACTCATTTATAGTGGTACATTTGCTTTTGCCACAATTCAAATTTGCTTATGGTAAGAAAGATTTATTTAGGTTTTAGGGTTAGGTTTTGAGATTCGGAAGAGATTCAGAATTTTGAAATGTACGGAGAAAAGTGCAGGGGCGCCGCCACCAGGGGGGCCAGGAGGGCCATGGCCCCTGCACTTTTCTGATTGGGGGGGGGGGGGGGGGGTGTATATAGTTTGGCCCCCTTCCTTTTACTCTGAAAAAATAAAGCTGCCAATTGTGTATTAAGTGTGTTTTTTTTTTTTTTTTTTTTTTTTTTCTTAAATGGTGGTTAATTTAAATTAGAACTCACTTTCTATGGCTATGGGAAAGGAACACAGAAGAGAACATAACAGTGTCTTAGCTGGATGTGGCCAGATTGAATCGGCAGCACCGATCTGCATAACAGAAGGTGGATACACACCAGAGTTTATTTAAAACAGGTAGATATTTTTTCTGTAGACCTTATAGTTCTATAATTAAAATAATTGATTTCATTGTGAGAAGCAAATACTAATAGATTCATATTTAAACAGTGAGAGAAAGTAGCATGTAAAGGTTTTCATGACCACGTTTGTTTTACTGTTAAGAAACAAGCCTGCGGTAATCTGTTTATTTAGAAACATGCATGCAATTTTGAATAAAATGAAACTTTGCACACTTTTTTTCAAAATCAAATTATATTAAATATAAAAAGTTTTTTGATGTTTATTTCTGTCCTCTACTTCCTTTAAATTAGCACTGTTAAACCATCTCTATTTCTTAATTACATCATGGATATCTGGCAAACGAGCTAAAACATTTTTCTAGTTATATATTCAAAAAAATATATCTGGTTTACTGTGTTTGCAGAGTATTGATTGGAAATTCAGTTTGTTATCAATAGAGATATAAAATAATCCTGTTTTTGTATTACTTGAAAAAGACGATCACATATGAAAGTGATAGTAATATACACGCGCACATTGTACCATTCATTGAAGACGCAGGAACAAGAGGGCAGTATTTACTTGTGTGAGTTTCTCCTTACTGTTTTAGTGTTACTAATATGACTTTCAACATAATGTTTGAGTTAAAATATTTTAAGTGTGCAACATCATTTGCTGGAGTAAAAAGAAAGGCTCATTAAGTCAATCTGGCTGTTAATCGTGTTTTTATTTTTATTTTTTATTATTTTTTAAAGTCAGCACAAGTGCCATTTTTAAGGCAAGTCATTTGGGTAGGAATATACGTCAGTGCATATATTCCTGCAGGTATTATTACAGTTTAAATGAAGAGCATTCCCAGTATGGACACTTTTAAATACAACTTCTTACAGATCCTGTCATGCTTGACGAGCAGCAGAACAATAAAAAACATGCACTGTTCTTGTTGAGTGCTTTTAAACCTTTGTCTGTTGCTCAGCCAGGTGGTTGAGAAAATTATTCCAGAGTTTAATTGTTTTATTTGACTAAATATATTTCTTGCCAAGTTTTGTTCTGTGAATTATAATGTATATAATGAGTAAAAGTGTGTTTATCTTTATTAAGGCAGAAGAATTTCAAACTACATACCTTTTGATGTGTGCTAAGGACTAGGATAATAAGAACTATTATGAAACTTCATAGGTAGAAATCAGAGCTCAATGTGAACATCAAATAGCATGCATATTTGAAGCTGATTGAAGGTGTTTTTCTGATCATTAAAATAAGCGCTCTTGAACATCCCTAGACTCATTATAATTAAGCGTGCTTGTGATATCAAATGCAACAGTCAATAATTGGAAATAACTCTTGGAGTAACTACTCACTATAATGCATCAACTTGTAAACTATGCCAGAAAATCGTATTTACCAATTCATTGGGTCTGGTTACTACAGGGCTTCCTTTTGCTGCATACTTTACTTCTACTTCTAGAAAATAGATTTGTTGTTTGCTTTCTGTTCATTTACAGTTAATGGTAAATTCAACTGCAGGCACAAAAGCTAGAAGCTCAATATATGGCATCCAAAACAAATAATATATCACTAGAGCATGTGTTCAATTACACTGGCTGTATAGAAGCTTCATGGGATACCACGAACAGAAAAAACCAGCAGCAGCACATTTTATCGATGATGTAGAAACTCAACCATTGTGCTGCGGTCACACATGAAGTAAAAAGAATTAGCTACAGTACCTTACACATTTTTATGTAATGTGTAGGATTTTAATCCCATGCAGTTTGATTGAATCCATCTTTTGAAGTACTCTGTATGCATTTCAAAAGGCTAAAAATGGAGATACAGTATCACAATAAATGCTGGGTTTGCTTTAGCAAGAACAGTTTCCACTTTCTTTAAAATGCAAATGACTCCAGTGTTTTCTCCTCTATGTTTAAATTACCCCAAAATATAATTATTTGGTAGTTATTGTATATCCCATCAAACTAAATATGGTTTAATTAAACAAAAATGAGCTCTGTTTTACCGCAATAAATTATGCTAATAGATAAGAACTGTTTTCAGAACATAAATATATTGTTACAATACATTTTTGTATGATTTCTATACCTGTTTATGATGTTTGTATTTAAGTTCTTTCTATTGCAGTTACTCAAATTTTATGACTAGGTGCCTTGAGTATTGAATTCAGAAACTGAAGGAGATGTCCATCAGAGATTAATCAAGAGGTCCCTCAAACCAAGCAATTGCACAATTAATCTGATGAGGAAGTGTGACAGAGAGAAGGAATTTGAATTGTAAATATCTCTCCCGACAAGAAAAGGTGCTGTGTAAGTTTGGTGGTATGCTTCTCCATAGACAGGCTGACTCAGCAGTAGGTGGAAACTGGAAGTCGGCCATTTTGATAGTTTCAGCTGTGGATAGTTTGCTTGTTTGTGGCCAATTTATCTATTTAAGTGTCTGTGCTGTAATACAACAAAATGAAAAAAAAAAAATCACCACTCCAAACATTAAAAACATAATTATAATAGTGAAACAAATAAGTTCAATAAACCATAAGTGACAATAATGAAACAATAAAATGTGTTTTCCCATGTGGCAGGGCATATGTACTTTTTACAGTTGTTGAGTGTGATTAAATTATTGTTTTCTGACAAGTGTTCGATTGAGACTTGCTGCCTGCTATGCTTGGTTGAGGGGAAGGGCAGTGAGTGATTGGCTGTGCCAGTCCTCAATCAGCAGGTGGATGGGTCTTTATTGAGTGTCCATCGGCATAAAAACATCCGGTAGGGATCGCTCTGGGTGACTGCGCCACCATGCTACAGAGGGGAGCTGTGTATACTCAGGAGGAGAGCATCCGCTCTGCAGGAACTACAGCGACATACCCCTGAAACTGCAAAACGCTACTTATGAAGGCAATGCCCAGCCAAAGCTGTATGAAGCAGCAGTAGCCATTGTATGACTACCCGCTCATAACTAGGTTTGTTTAGGGGATAGTGATCCCAAGTAATGTACAGCGAGGGTTACATAGTGTAGCAGGTTCCTGGAGCGGGACGCCTCATTCAGTAAGGCTGGCGCCCACCCTGTGTGGCACCTTTTATTTATAGTTTTTGTACTGTGTTTATTTTGCCTTTTGTACGGCCTGATGTGCCCTCTGTGTGTTATCATCATTTGTAGCATCACGTGACCAGTTTGTTTACTTTCTGTTCTTTTGTCTTAATAAATCCTGCATGCCTGAGCGGTGTTTCAACTCCAACTCCAATTTCTCTCTGTCATGCATATCAGCAGTTACCAACACATGTGACAGGAGCACTCTGTCACATATGGTGTTGGAAGTGGATTCCTCTGCATCCTGCCGAAGCAAGGCTAGATCAACCCACTATGGAGAGACATGGAGGAGCAAGTACCTGAAAAATTTTGTTGGGGATATGGGAAGACCGCAGATAACCGTGACACATGCTAGTATTTTGATATCCAGTATGGGAGAAGAACCCAATACAACTGCACAGTACTTTTCAAACTGCCTAGCACTGAGCAGATTTCCTGACTCTGTAGGAACACTTCCGTAATTAATAATCTATTATACATATAAATGTGATCATAATACAATATCGGGCTTGCATGCTCAATAACTCACATTTGTATTTGGCCATTGAACAATATATTAAAAGACATCCATGAAAAAATATGTGTCAGTGTTTGCAGTTGAAGTATATCCAGGTTTTCCTTTTAGCAAGGCCAGAATCTCACAGAGCCACCACGACGCATCCATATTTGGGGCACACTTATAGCACATGCATTAATTGATTTTAGATGTGTTTATGTTATCAATCCAAAGTCTATTATTAATACTGACAAATTAAAGAAAGAAAGAAGGAAAGGTTGGTCACCTTTCTCATTGCACCTTGTACTGCACTACCTTTCCATAGATAAGCCTTTTGGAGGAATTCATTTTTAATACACAATGAAAGCAAGGAACTTTTTTTCAAGGTTAATTCCACTGAAATAGGTACTTCTTTGTTGTACATTATATATTTCATAGTGTTCTGCTTATAAAAAATAAAGGACTTTCCTGATGTGCATTACAACTATATAAATTGAGAAAATAATTATAAAATACCCCTTGGTCAGAATGCTTGAAGTTTTGTGCCAAAGCGTGCTCACCAGTACTTCTTGTTTATTTATTATATTGTACCTGGAGTGTGCAGTAAGATAGATAGCAACTCTGACTTTTTGGTAATAATAATACATCAGAATGTCATTTCAAGAAATAGATTGTCACCCTTTTGTAATTAACCTTGGCAAAGATTGTGGTTTATGTGTAATGTTGTATGTTTTTTTTTTTTAAGTTTTCTGTTTTAGTTTTTTGGCAGGGGTTAGTGCAGGTAATGTAGGCTTTCCCTTTACACTTGAAGGCACCAGTCCTCACGGGTCATTACACTCCAGTTTGGAGTTTAGTATGTTGAATAAATAATTTAGGACAGAATTGAAACACATCCTGGTCCAAATTGGCCATTTCTTTACAATTTCTGTGCTGCCTAGGTATGAGTGATCAGAAGTCAAATGTCATTATTCAATTGAAAAGTCAATAGTGGGAATAGCAAATAACATCAAATTACAATTGTTCCTGCCCTGGTTATTGCAACAGATGTAGATAATTTTAATATCCAGTTGTGCTTTTAATTGATACAGCTATTTATATGTTCTGACTGCTGTAGTACTGCTTTTTTTCATCACGTGCCGTTTTCCCAGGGACTACATGGGGATCCTATGCATTTCATTTATAATCTATATATAATGAAACTGCAAAGCAGTTACAACAAGGTCCAATTAACATATTTACACAACTCCCATCACAAAACTAGTTTGCAATGTTAATTACTTTGGCGACATTATGACCACACTTCAAAGAAAATATTTTTACCACAAAATAAATCAAATAAATCTATAAAGACCAACAAATGTCTGTATACATGTAAGAATGGGTTTATCAAACATTTAATCCAAAATGTGAAAAGAATTACTGTTTAGTATGTTTTAAAAAAAAAAAAAAAAAGTGAAAAAATAGGTCAACACCAGTAAAACATACATTTGGTTGCAATGTACTACTCATCCCAGGTTGAAAATCCTGCTGCACCTGCCTTTTAACATCCATGTTAAATTTAGCCAACCCGCATTGCCTGCCCATCCAAGTTTTCTGACCCTTTTCCAGAGGGCCAAAGCAGGATGGGTGGAACTACGTCACAACTTCAACCCAGCAAGCGATGAGCAAGCGTAAAACATTTAATCCACATACAGGGTGAGCAGGTTTCTTCTTGCTTTAATATTCTCTTTTTTTTTTAGCAACAAAAAGCTCTAAAGAATTGTTAGGATTATCAGAAGCAAAACAATAGTATTCACCCATTCGGTTTTGTATGCAAATGAATGTGACCTTAGCCGCACGGCTTACAGGGAAAGCAATGTCCGCATTGCTGGAAACAGAGTAATCACTATCTCCATTATGGGGGTTCAGGAGCAATGCGGAGAACCCGATCAGTTTGATTTGGCGGTCAATCGGTGCTCATGGAAACAAGGTATAACAGTCTTGAGACACTGAATTCATTACAGACATTCTCATAACAATTATTTCTAGCAGGGGACATTTTTTTGTAGAGTGCCATAGTAAACAGTCATGATTTCAGTTACAACACTGACATACATACATACATACAAGAACCCTTTTGTGTCTGGTTAGGTCTGGGACTTTATTACTGTTTTATGTGGGTGCACCAATAAACAAGTCCTAGTCACCAAGTACATTTTAAGTATGTTAGTGCACTTTTATTAAACACAAAATACAACAAAAAACAAATAGCTAACTTCCATTGGAGCACTAACTAAACTGTTTTGCTAACTCTAACTAAACAGGGACAGGCTAAGCCTGTTTACCCCAAATACAAAACTATACCACACAGGTATTGTTTGCTCTCCTTCTCCTTCTCCTTCTCCTTCTCCTTCTCCTTCTCCTTCTCCTTCTCCTTCTCCTTCTCCTTCTTGGCCTTAGCCTCACTCTTCTCATGTCTACAGGTTTTCCCTTCCTTTTATGCAAGGGCTAAGTATGCACAGGTGTTTCAATTAACTAATAATTAACCTCTTAACTAATTCAACAATTACTCCAATTACCTTCCCAAGATGGCTACCTCTTGCCACCACCCTCACCAAGATGGAGTAGATGTCTCCCAACTCCCCAGGGACCAAAACCTCCAAATTAAGATACTTCCATCTGTCTAAAACCTCTCGCTTCATTATTACTTCACAATCACATGACATGTGATTAATCGACTACTAGTTTTGAGATTGACTGTCACTTTTCTGTTCGACTAATCAGCTAGTCTATTTTTCATTGATAATGGATTCTTGTCAGAAGCAACTGGCTATGGCAGCAAACATGAAAAAGACTCATTAGGGGCTGTATGTCTAGACAAATGAGGAAATCAAGTTTACTAGGAGAAAGTAATGTACTGGAGGTACAATAAATAGACGTCTTTAAAACTAGATTGATAAAATAGCCGAACGAGGAACTAACAGAGCAACAAGTTTGTTATTCACTTGAAGATATTGTCCGATGACCCAAATTTTTTTTTTCTTTCTGGTGAAAATGACCCCAGGTTCAATCCCCGCTGGTCGAGTCCTATGCTCTCTCAGGTAATAAGAACATAAGAACATAAGAAAGTTTACAAACGAGAGGAGGCCATTCGGCCCATCTTGCTTGTTTGGTTGTTAGTAGCTTATTGATCCCAAAATCTCATCAAGCAGCTTCTTGAAGGATCCCAGGGTGTCAGCTTCAACAACATTACTGGGGAGTTGATTCCAGACCCTCACAATTCTCTGTGTAAAAAAGTGTCTCCTATTTTCTGTTCTGAATGCCCCTTTTTCTAAACTCCATTTGTGACCCCTGGTCCTTGTTTCTTTTTTCAGGCTGAAAAAGTCCCTTGGGTCGACACTGTCAATACCTTTTAGAATTTTGAATGCTTGAATTAGGTCGCCACGTAGTCTTCTTTGTTCAAGACTGAACAGATTCAATTCTTTTAGCCTGTCTGCATATGACATGCCTTTTAAGCCCGGAATAATTCTGGTCGCTCTTCTTTGCACTCTTTCTAGAGCAGCAATATCTTTTTTATAGCGAGGTGACCAGAACTGAACACAATATTCAAGATGAGGTCTTACAAGTGCATTGTACAGTTTGAACATTACTTCCCTTGATTTAAATTCAACACTTTTCACAATGTATCCGAGCATCTTGTTAGCCTTTTTTATAGCTTCCCCACATTGCCTAGATGAAGACATTTCTGAGTCAACAAAAACTTCTCCAATTTCAATATCTCCCATATGATATTTATAATGTACATTTTTATTTCCTGCGTGCAGTACCTTACACTTTTCTCTATTAAATGTCATTTGTGTCTGCCCAGTTCTGAATCTTGTCTAGATCATTTTGAATGACCTTTGCTGCTGCAACAGTGTTTGCCACTCCTCCTACTTTTGTGTCGTCTGCAAATTTAACAAGTTTGCTTACTATACCAGAATCTAAATCATTAATGTAGATTAGGAATAGCAGAGGACCTAATACTGATCCCTGTGGTACACCGCTGGTTACCACACTCCATTCTGAGGTTTTTCCTCTAATCAGTACTTTCTGTTTTCTACATGTTAACCACTCCCTAATCCATGTACATGCGTTTCCTTGAATCCCAACTGCGTTCAGTTTGAGAATTAATCTTTTGTGCGGGACTTTGTCAAAAGCTTTCTGGAAATCTAAATAAACCATGTCATATGCTTTGCAATTATCCATTATCGATGTTGCATCCTCAAAAAAATCAAGCAAGTTAGTTAGACACGATCTCCCTTTCCTAAAACCATGTTGACTGTCTCCCAGGACCCTGTTACCATATAGGTAATTTTCCATTTTGGATCTTATTATAGTTTCCATAAGTTTGCATATAATAGAAGTCAGGCTTACTGGTCTGTAGTTACCTGGTTCAGTTTTGTTTCCCTTTTTGTGGATCGGTATTACGTTTGCAATTTTCCAGTCTGTCGGTACCACCCCTGTGTCAAGAGACTGCTGCATGATCTTGGTTAGCGGTTTGTAAATTACTTCTTTCATTTCTTTGAGTACTACTGGGAGGATCTCATCCGGCCCAGGGGATTTGTTTATTTTAAGAGCTCCTAGTCCCTTTAACACTTCTGCCTCAGTTATGCTAAAGTTATTTAAAACTGGATAGGAACTGGATGACATGTGGGGCATGTTGTCAGTATCTTCCTTTGTAAAAACTTGTGAAAAGTAATCATTTAACATATTTGCTATTTTTTTTTCTTCCTCTACGATTTTGCCATTTGTATCTCTTAAACATTTAATCTCCTCTTTGAATGTTCTCTTGCTGTTGTAATATTGGAAAAACATTTTGGAATTGGTTTTAGCTCCCTTAGCACTGTTCATTTCTATTTCTCTCTTGGCCTTTCTAACTTCCTTTTTGACTTGCGTTTGCAGTTCTGTGTACTCTTTCTGCGTACTTTCTTTTTGGTCCTTTTTTAATGCTCTGTAAAGTGCCTTTTTTCGCTGAATATTTTTTTTAATTGATCTATTAAACCATTTTGGCAATTTAGTTTTACATTTAGATTTGTCTACTTTAGGGATATAATTGTTTTGCGCCTCTAGTACTACATTTTTGAAGAACAACCATCCTTCTTCTGTGGGTGTTTTCTCTATTTTACTCCAATCTACTTCTGTTAGTCTCTGTTTCATGCCTTCATAGTTTGCTTTTCTAAAATTGTAAACCTTAGCTTTAGTCTTTACTTTTGGGGATTTAAAAAACACTTCAAATGAGACCATGTTGTGGTCTGAGTTTGCCAGTGGTTCTCTGACCTCTGTTTTAGTTATTCTATCTTCGTTATTTGAAAAGACTAAATCAAGGCACTGCTCTGTACTTTTCCATGCCTGTACTTCTCCCACTCGCTGTCGCTTCCACTCGCTGTCGCTGGGAAGACTGCCTCGTTTAACTGCGTTAAACTGTAATGTATGTACACGGTAAAGTCATTAAAAAGTACTAATGTCTACTCCCTGCCAGTATTAATAGATAAGTATGTGGTGTGAAATGGAGCTAGGTTTGTCATGTGTATAAGTGATAATGTTTGTAATGGCTTCCAACCATTAGTAACATGGCCTTCAGTACAGGAACATGGTGTTTGTTACTGTGTAACATACTGTGTTTGAAAACACATATTTTTTCCTATGAGAGCACTGGATGATATCAGTGTTGTACTGTGTTTTTAACCACTGCCACTCATCTGCAGGTCAGTACTGTTGCTTTGAACATTACAGAATGCCATAATAATCTAACACAGAAGACAGTAAAATATGTCTAAAAAAATAAATGAGCAAGTAAATAAATAAATAAATAAACAAACAAAAAACTGGTACAGGATAAATAACCGGTAATGTTCTTTTTAAGTTGTCATGTGGTCTTGAGAACCCAAGATATTTTTTCACAGATTTGTCTCCCAGGCCAGAACAGTGGTTTCATACAATTTTTTCAGAACTGAAAACATAAAACAATATTGCTTTAGTTTTACCAAGAACTATTTTGTCATTTACGACAGCAAAACTAATGCACGGTCATGCCTGGAGAAGATTGGTATCGGGATAGAACATCCTCCATATCTTCTGCATTGCATTGCAGTGAAGTAAAAAAGATGGCCTTTTCCTGTCTAGGTCTTGCCAGTTCTATAATAGGTGTTTATGCTATATTTTGATCAGTCTCTTGGTGTTGTAGTTATACATTTTCAAGAAGGACAAAAGGAGTCCCTCGAGGAGAGAAAGGTCAAGTGCATTTTACTGAATAAATTCAAAGACATTAAAATCTCAGGTCATTCTAAAACGTTTATTTTTTATTTTTTTAATTATTATTAATTTGTTTATTTCAGTTAATAATTTAATATTGCAATTCTCTATTATTTTTCATTTTTTTTAAATGACTGTGACAGAAATATAATGGATTCTGGTTGTAAATCTCCCTCCTGACCTGTGAGGGTGCTCAGTAGCGAAAGGGAAAGTCTTTGGATAGGCTGGCCTTACAGTTCATTTCCAGGGGTCGGAAGGTCGGTCAGCCTGGAAGAAGACAAGAACGTTTTGACCTGGAAGGTAAACGATGTAGCAGCTGCAGGCATTAGAGACAGCTGCAATCGTTTACCAAGGGGTCATGTGTGATAGCATAAAGGGGGAGGAGAATCTTTTCCTATTTGTGTTATAAACAGGAAGGATCTTGTGAGATGCAGAGAAAAGTGTACTAGAAATATTTGTGTTTTGTTTGTTTGTTTGTGTCTGTTTAAGTAACTGTCTGTGTTTGTATATCACTAGATGGTTAATCGGCTAGACGCTAAAAAACAAAAAAATGTATTCTGCCCTTTGTCTCTGTGTCTTTTTAAAATTAGATTCAGAGAAATAAGATGGAGGAAAGACAATAATATACTTTGAATTCTATAACTGGGAAATGTGCTGCAAGAGTGCAGGCAAAAAAAATAAAGTGCTGACCATGGCACAGAATGCGAAAAAAAGGCTGTGTCCTTCAACTGCTTCTGCTGTGATGGCAGTTGTTGCTGGAGGATTCACGCCTTTGTACATTTTAATTTCAATGCTCATGTTGCTCAGCATCAATAAGGTGGCCTGAATCCTTCAAGAAAAACATAACACATATTTCCTCAGCAAAGCCTCCCCATACAGGTTCAGTCCTCCTGGAATCTAAACAAAGATATGTAAACTGTCATTTTTACTTTTTACCCGGAGCTAGATAAAAGCATCAAGCTAACGTACTCTGCTGCAAAGAGCCTGCTGGAGACGAGATGGCTTTTTGGGGCATTTCTTCTTTCCTGAGCAAAGGATCCCCCTTGCCCGATGAAAGAACTGTGTGAAAACACACAATACAAGTCTCCTAATGCACCCGTACAACGGAGTGTGTGAAAAGAAGACAGATTTTAATGCCTGACTGACAAAATCTTCTACTAGATAGTTTGCTAAATTCCCTCTGGTTTGTCGCAGCAAGGCCAGAAGTGTGGTAAATGGAGAACTGAAGCCACAGTAATTGTATCAAGGTCTGTTGGGATTTTCTCAAACTGCTTTCACTAAAAGGAAGGGGTCCCATGGCAAAAGCAGCAACTTCTACAGAATAACCGAAAAACAGTGTTCACTCATATATCAATAACATTCAATGTATCACATGAAAACTTATATATTGTGTACCACATCTTGCTACCTTTTCCATTTATTCCAATTTTTGTTTAGTTTTTTAGCTAAAATAAAATCATCTTCAAAATGTTAAAATTGCACAGGAATAATGAATGGTATTGTAACAGAAAACATGCTTGGCAGTTCTTTGTTTTATGTGGTATAACCAGGGCTGACTCAAAAGTACATTTTTATAGTGGGTATATCTAGCGTGGTTTACTTTTTGGACTGTTTTTGAATGTGTCTTTAAATTCCAATCCAGTGGTGTGCAACTGAAATTCAGGACAGAGCTGCGCTTTGGTAGTTCAAACAATACTGTCACCGATACGTGTCTTATCAACTTTAAAATGTCTGAAATAATTTTAGATTTCTATTGTTGTTTTGATTTGGAATCCGATTTCCTTGACAATGACTTTAGTCAAGAAATGCCAGTTACCAATCTACCTGCATCTGACTTATCCGAACAGTCCAAAGCATTCATTAACACCAGTAACAGTAGGAAACAACAAAAAGGCTGCAAATTGACAGACTGAGCTGAAGGTTCTATCTTAAAAGATAGTTGTGAAGAAGCCATAGACAGGGTTCGACAGGAATCTATGACGAAGCAATCTGTTGACAATGAAAGTAAAGATCTGCCAGTTAACAGGATTCATACACTTTTCAACATCAAAATTCCACACTTTTTCTTCCATTTGTTTTTCCAGACTTGTGTTTTGTTAGTTTTGACTGGTTTTTCAGTAGTTAAAAGATGTATACTGCAAG